>NC_091302.1:35862910-35937910 GCF_038502225.1 Cherax quadricarinatus | reverse complement strand
TATGTTTAATTGTGTGTGGCCAGCAGTAACAATCTACTTGATCAGACACTGATCCTCCGGAAGGCCTGGTCGAGGACTGGGCCGTGGGGGCGTTGACTCCCAGAACACCCTCCAGATTAAAACGTATCTCTCATTTGCTGGACATTAAAGGCTACACAAAACTCGATATACGAGGGACAAGTGCATTCGCACCTTGAGTATGTTCCACTTTCTTGGGTTGTTTGTCCCCAGTCTCATGTACGACTTCTTGACAGAATAGAAAACAGAGCAAGACGACTCATCACTCGCCTGGACCCAATCTGGACAGATCTGTCATTTCAGAAGAGTCTTCAACACCAGTGGGATGTGGGTAGCTTTACTGTTATGTACAAGCCCAATGTTGTTGAGGTTACCTGGAGGTTATTCCGGGGATCAACGCCCCCGCGGCCCGGTCCATGACCAGGCCTCTCGATGGATCAGGGCCTGATCAACTAGGCTGTTACTGCTGGCCGCACGCAGGTTAACCGCGTCCTCAGCAGATGACAGCCTCATGCAGATCCTAGTATCATCCGCAAAGGATGATACGGTGCTGTGATGTATATCTCTGTCTATGTCTGATATGAGGATGAGGAATAAGATGGGGGCGAGTACTGTGCCTTGTGGAACAGACCTCTTCACTATGGCAGCCTCCGACTTAACTCTTTTTGTGTTCGATTTGTTAGGAAGTTGAAGATCCATCTCCCCACTTTCCCAGTTATTCCTTTAGCACATATTTTATGGGCTATTACGCCATGATAGCATTTGTCAAATGCTTTTGCAAAGTCTGTATATATTACATCTGCATTCTGATTTTCTTCCAGTGCATCAAAGGCCATATCATAGTGATCCAGTAGTTGTGAGAGGCAGGAGCGACCTGCCCTGAACCCATGTTGCCCTGGATTGTGCAGATTTTGGGAATCCAGGTGATTTGCAATCCTGTTTCTTAGCACTCTTTTAAAGATTTTTATGATGGCTCCACTTCGTGAAGAGCGAGAAGACAGCTTCTACAAAACAAGACGGGCAGCAAGTAGCAACTTCACTCTAACTGTAACCTTCTCCAGAACATCACTTCATCTGAGATCATTCATTTCTAGAATGACTTGAGTCTGGAACATGTTCGTACGGTATAATGATATCAACGAAATAAATTCAGTTGATCAAATGAAATCGCTGACCCACAGATGGCTCCAATATCATCCTGTTTCCTATCTGTGTAGGAAACAGCTTTTACCTTGTAAATAAAGTTAGGAATCTTAACCTAACCTTGTAAAACAATTGTGTAAATAAGAGAAAAAGAGAAAGACAAACAGGCAGAGAGAGAGAGAGAGAGAGAGAGAGAGAGAGAGAGAGAGAGAGAGAGAGAGAGAGAGAGAGAGAGAGATAGATAGATAGATAGATAGATAGATAGATAGATAGATAGAGAGAGAGAGAGAGAGAGAGAGAGAGAGAGAAAGAAGCAGACGGACAGACAGACAGACAGAGAAAGGTAAGAGGTAATGACAGAGACAACTAATGTGCGGTCAGAGAATGGAGGGTGGATTGGGAGGCGAGGGGTTGGGGTAGGGAGGGGGTGAGGGGAGGGGGTGAGGGGAAGAGATAAAGGGAAGGATACAAGGTGAGGAGAGGGGAGGGGTGGGGAGGGGGTGGGAGGGGTGAAGGAAGGTACAGGGGCCATGGAGGGGGATGAAACAAGAAGTAATCAAGACACTGATGTGAAATGGAGGGGGAAGGAAGAGTAAGGAAGAGGAGAGGAAGAGAAAGGGAAGAGAAGAGAAGGGAAGAGGAGGCGCAGAGGAGGAGGGTTAGAAAGAGGGGAAGAGGCGAAGAAGAACACGGAAATGGGTAAGGAGAACTAGGGAGAGGGGAAAAGGGCGAGGAAGAACTGGGAAAAGTGGAAAAGTAGAGAAGAGTAGAGGGTTTGGGAAGAGAGAAAGAGAAGAGGGGCTTAAGGAAGAAATTAAGGAATTGGGTTATGGTAAAAACTGGGAGAGTGAAGGTGATGGGTGAAGGTGATGAGTAAAGGTTATGGGTGAAGGTGATGGGTGAAGGTGATGGGTGAAGCTGATGGGTGAAGGTGATGGGTGAAGGTGATGGGTGAAGGTGATGGGTGAAGGTGAATGGTGAAGGTGATGGGTGAAGGTGATGGATGAAGGTGATGGGTGAAGGTGATTGGCGAAGGTGATGGGTGAAGGTGATGGATGAAGGTGATGGGTGAAGGTGATTACCTGGAGGTTACCTGGAGGTTATTCCGGGGATCAACGCCCCCGCGGCCCGGTCCATGACCAGGCCTCCCGATGGATCAGGGCCTGATCAACTAGGCTGTTACTGCTGGCCGCACGCAGTCCGACGTACGAGCCACAGCCCGGCTGATCCGGCACCGACTTTAGGTATCTGTCCAGCTCTCTTGAAGGCAGCCAGGGTTTATTGGCAATTCCCCTAATGCTTGATGGGAGGCTGTTGAACAGTTTTGGGCCCCGGACACTTATGGTGTTTTCCTTAGTGTACCAATGGCGCTTACTTTTTATTGGCGGCATTTTGCATCGCCTGCCCTAGTCTTTTACTTTCGTAGGAGATTTCTGTGTGCAGATTTGGGACCATTCCTTCCAAGATTTTCCAAGTGTAGATTGATTATATCTCTCCCTCCTGCGTTCCAACGAGTACAAGTCAAGTGCTTCCAAGCGTTCCCAGTAGTTAAGGTGCTTGACAGAACTTATACGTGCAGTAAAGGATCTCTGTACACTCTGATGGGTGAAGGTGATGGGTGAAGGTGATGGGTGAAGGTGATGGGTGAAGGTGATGGGTGAAGGTGATGGGTGAAGGTGATGAGTGAAGGTGATGGGTGAAGGTGATGGGTGAAGATGATGGGTGAAGGTGATGGGTGAAGGTGATGGATAAAGGTGATGGGTGAAGGTGATGGGTGAAGGTGATGAATGAAGGCGATGGGTGAATGTGATGGATGAAGGTGATGGATGAAGGTGATGGGTAAAGGTGATGGGTGAAGATGATGGATGAAGGTGATGGGTGAAGGTGATGGGTGAAAGTGATGGGTGAAGGTGATGGATGAAGGTGATGGGTGAAGGTGATGGATGAAGGTGATGGGTGAAGGTGATGGATGAAGGTAATGGCAAAGGTGATGGATGAAGGTGATGGATGAAGGTGATGGGTGAAGGCGATGGGTGAAGGTGATGGATGAAGGTGATGGATGAATGTGATGGATGAAGGTGATGGGTGAAGGTGATCTAAGATGATATCAAACAGTGATGGTAGGTGATAGGAAATGATGGGAGGAGATGAAGGAGGTGATGGGTGAATAATGGAAGGAGGGAGAGGAAGGGGGAGGGGGAGAATAATGGGAGAGGGATAGAATAATGGAATGAGGGAGATAATAATGTAGGAGGGAGAGAATACTGTAGGAGGGAGAGAATGGTAGGGAGAGAATAATGGAAAGAAAGGGAGACAGCGTAGGGAGAATATAATGGTAGGAGAAAGGTGGGGAGGTAATAATGTTAGGAAGAAGGGAGAGAATAATGGTAGGAGGAAGAGAGGGAGAAAATAATGGTAGGAGGGAGAAAGAGAGAGAGAATAATGGTAGGAGGAAGAGAGGGAGAGAAAAATGATTGGAGAGAATAATTGAAGGAGGGAGGGAGAGAATAATGTTGGAAGGGAGAAAGAATAATGGAGAGGTGAGGGAGAATAATATAGAGGCGAGGAGAGAACAGGCGAGATGGCGACGATGAGAAGTTAATATCTATCCATCTATCTAACTGTCCACCCATACCACATTTCCATCTATCCCTATCTTACTCCCTCATATCCTCCTCCCTCCCTCTCTTCCTGGATTCTATCATCCTCCTTCCCTTCTTCCTTAAGCTCTCCCTCAGTAAGATTCTCCATTTCTTCCTGTCTCCCTCCATCTCTCTTTTCCTCGCCCAATTCCTTCATTTTTCCCTCCTTCCTATTTCTCTCTTCCTCCCTCCCAACCTATAATAAGAGCAGATAAAGAAAGAAGCACACAGAAAGAGAGAGAGAGAGAGAGAGAGAGAGAGAGAGAGAGAGAGAGAGAGAGAGAGAGAGAGAGAGAGAGAGAGACAAAGAGAAGACGGAGAACGTGTGGAGAAGTGAAGGAAATTTACCTGTAGTTTACCTGTGGGCAGTTCCAGGTGTCGCTGCCCCCAGGACCTGTGCCAAGACCAGGTCTAGTTGACAATCTTCTCAATTAGAGTGTTCGTGCAGGCCACACCCAGACCAGTGTATGCATCACAGCCCGGCTGATCAGGATCTAACGTGAGGATCATATTAAGTTTACTCTTGAAAACAGCCTTTAATCTGCTGATAATGTCCCTTATATATGAAGGGAAGGCGCTGAAAAGTCCTGGTCCGTTTACTCTTACAGTATTGTTTCTTAATGTAATCATTGTATATCTTTTTTTTTTATTGTGGGGAAGGGGGGAATGATCTTGCATAATCTGTACAGTCTGCTGCTGTCGTGGGGAGTGATTTTTAGTGTCCAGCTTTGGGACTAGTCCCTCCAGATTTTTCCAAGCGCAAATTATTATGTATCTTTCTCGCCTGCCTTCCAGGGAGTACAGTTCGAGAGAGTTCAGACATTCCTAATAATTCAGGTGCTTGACTGAATTTATTTGGGCACTGAAGGTTCTCAGTACATTCTTCAGATCTGGAATTTCGCTTGCCTTAAAAAAGGGTTATTTGTGTATAGCAATACTCCAGTCTAAGGAAGACAAGTGACTTAAAGAAAGCCATCATCGACTTGGCATCTCCTGATTTGAAGATTCTAGTTATCCATGTTATCATTTTCCTGGCAGTTGTGATAATAACACTGTTGGAATCCTTGAGTGTGAGATCCTCTGACATTATCACTAACCCGCCTCACATTAATCATACACTCAGTAGAGTACTTTGAGTTTCTTTTATACCCATTCCACTTTTTATTTCCTCAAATTATTCCACAGCAGAGAAACTGAAATTTATTGTTACATAGCCTCATTGCTTTCCATTGCTCACTGGAAGACCTAGTTAACGTCTTCTCAAGAAGTCTGCTATCTTCAGTGGGTGTGACTCTTATACACATTCTAGTATCACCTGTGAGAAAGAGAATTGGAGAGAGTACTGTAATTTGACTAACAGAGCTTTTCACTGTGACATCCTCTGATTTCACTTCTTCAACATTCCTCTGTGGGTTCGATTTCTTAGAAAACTAACTGTACATCTACCCATTGTTCCGTTTTTTTTTGTTTTGCAAGTACTGCGTGCTACTACACCAGCAACACACTACTTCAGGGATTTTGCAAAATCTGTGTATACATCCTAATTTTGTCTTCCAGTGCATCCATATCTTAGTGGTCCAGTAGATGCGAGAGGCAGGAACGACCTGCCCTGGATTGTGCAGTTGTTTTGAGTCCATGTGGTTACCGATCTCGTTTCTTCAAACCCTTTCAAAGATTTCAATAATATGGGATATCAGTGCTATTAGTCTATAGTTTCTCTGAGGTTGCTTTACCACCACCTACGTGGAATGTGGCGGCATCAGTGGTATAATTGACTGTGAGATGACTCCTGTGTCTAGACTCAATCTCTATAGGATATATGAAGCGCGTGATAATAATTATTATTATTTTTTTTGCAGTTATTTTTTGCAGTTTTTTTTTGCAGTTATGGATCCAGGAGGCCTGGTCACAGACCGGGCCGCGGGGGCGTTGACCCCCGGAACTCTCTCCAGGTAAACTCCAGGTAAATATGGTGTTGGAGGAGTGTGAGCTTGGGAGAGAGTGCATGACCATAATATCAACGGTTCTAGGAACTTGGATTCAGTGTTAGGGTTATGGCAGCAATTATAGAGATCTCCGCAGGTTTCAATCTCTTTCATGAAGCTTTCCATGATAATTGGGAATCTTTAGTCTTATTACTCATTCCTGTGTTATCATCTGTGTAGCTGCAGCTCCTCTGTGCGAAGCCCCGATGCTAGATGTGGTTTTTGCTCTGGAATTTTTGTTTTCGCTCTGGATTTTTGTTTTTTTGCTCTGGATTTTTGGTTTTTGTTTTGAATTTTTGGTTTTTGCTCTGGATTTTTGTTTTTTTGCTCTGGATTTTTGGTTTTTGTTTCGAATTTTTGTTTTTTTGCTCTGGATTTTTGGTTTTTGCTCTGGATTTTTGGTTTTTGCTCTGGATTTTTGGTTTTTGCTTTCGATTTTTGGTTTTAACTATTGATTTTTAGATACGAAAAAAAAGTATTAGGAATTTCCCTCAGTTTCATTTTATTTTTTTTTTTGCTCTGCCTTTCCTGGATTCAGGAAAAATACATTTAGTTTGATCTAAATGTTTTCAATTCTCTAACTAGAGTTTATTTTTTATTTCTGATCAAACTTGGAATCTTTGAGAAGTTTTGTGATCTTTCTTCTTAGCCTGTAAAGGCAGTATCTCTAACTTGTATATTCTCTTCTCTTCTCATCCTCACTACTTTAAATCCATGTTTCTCATACTATCTTCTCAGCATATTTCGGTAAGATCATGATTTATTTGGTGTCACTTAATGTATTTATTGACGTTGAATTTACTGAATACACCGTCACTGTGTTGGGCTCCTTAGGTCTGGTGTGTAGCAGCTCTGAACTTCAATGAAGTTTTGGGTTAAGTCTGCCGTCTTCCACACGGTGTTCCTACCAGTTTCTCCTTATATGTCAACACGAGGTCACGGTGGGATTGAACCCGCGGTCAGAGAGTTGTAAAACTCCAGACCGACGCGTTATCCAGCTGGCCCATTGGATAACGTGTCGGTCTGGAGTTTTGCGACTCTCTGACCGCGGGTTCAAGCCCCACCCGTGGTATGGTCAAGGGTTTGGTTTAAGACGAATTTATCACAGTTTTCAATGTTCGTCCTGCCTGCCTCCTGGGACCTTCACTGCTATTATAACATTTGCTACACTAGTCCACCTTTAAAAATCACCGAGTGACAATCAGGATGTTTGGGTCCAGATTTGAAGTGACCTTTACATTGGTGGGAACTTGTAACTAGTAGTTTATATTCAATTACAAAAACTAAAATTTAATTCTCGATTTTCAATGCAAAATCTTCGACACCACCATTCACGATTTTAAGTGACTTAGCGTACCAGAAGTTCTCAACATACGAACTAATTCTCCTCTCTCTCTCTCTCTCTCTCTCTATCTCTCTCTCTCTCTCTCTCTCTCTCTCTCTCTCTCTCTCTCTCTCTCTCTCTCTCTCTCTCTCTCTCTCTCTCTCTGATTTTTTTTTCTTAGGAGTAGCATCTAGACTGTACCCAGGTATCCACCTTCATTTATCAAAGTAGTATTTAAACATAGGTCTCTTCGAGAGTTTCAAACATTGTAGTTAACTCAGAGAAGAATTAACTAATAAATGGCATTTTCTTGTTTGGCTTAAGACCTTTAATGTTTGCAAAAAAAAAAAAAATGAACGATGACATTTGTTATTACATATTTTGGGCATTATTATAGATGTCTATGATGTGCTAGCCACGGGCTTTGTTCCCAGCCCAACACATCTCCCAGGTGCTGACACATTCTTACTGTTTCTTGCCATTCTGTCTCTATTCTTCTCCTGTCATCAAATATTCCCTACATGGTTGTAATAGTGAGGTTTATCTTGACGTTGGGGAGGTTGTGCTCGCCATGCTTCCCGGGGAGGTTGTGCTCGCCACGCTCCCCGGGGAGGTTGTACTCACCACGCTCCCCGGGGAGGTTGTACTCGCCACGCTCCCCGGGGAGGTTGTACTCGCCACGCTCCCCGGTGAGGTTGGACTCGCCACGCTCCCCGGGGAGGTTGTGCTCGCCACGCTCCCCGGGGAGGTTGTACTCGCCACGCTCCCCGGGGAGGCTGTGCTCGCCACGCTCCCCGGGGAGGTTGTGCTCGCCACGCTCCCCGGGGAGGTTGTACTCACCACGCTCCCCGGGGAGGTTGTACTCGCCACGCTCCCCGGGGAGGTTGTGCTCGCCACGCTTCTCGGGGAGGTTGTGCTCGCCACGCTCCCCGGGGAGGTTGGGCTCGCCACGCTCCCCGGGGAGGTTATACTCGCCATGCTTCCCGGGGAGGTTGTGCTCGCCACGCTTCCCGGGGAGGTTGTGCTCGCCACGCTCCCCGGGGAGGTTGTACTCGCCACGCTCCCCGGGGAGGTTGTACTCACCACGCTCCCCGGGGAGGTTGTACTCACCACGCTCCCCGGGGAGGTTGTGCTCGCCACGCTCCCCGGGGAGGTTGTACTCGCCACGCTCCCCGGGGAGGTTGTGCTCGCCACGCTCCCCGGGGAGGTTGTGCTCGCCACGCTCCCCGGGGAGGTTGTGCTCGCCACGCTCCCCGGGGAGGTTGTGCTCGCCACGCTCCCCGGGGAGGTTGTGCTCGCCACGCTCCCCGGGGAGACTGCAAGACAGGTAATGTTAATACCAGTGTTTATCATTATTTAACTGTAACACATTTCTTGGGGAAAACATTTGCATGTCTTGCAACGACATATTTCATTAATTAGGAAATTATGAATTTCTTTGGATGATCAGAGACAGACAGACAGACAGACAGACAGACAGACAGACAGACAGACAGACAGACATAGAGAGGGGGAGAGAGAAAGAGAAATAGAGGAAATGGAAAAGGGGGACCCAGAAGTATGGGGAATGAAGCTGGGGAGGAGAGTAACAGAGTTTAAGGAAAAGAGGGAAGAGAGGGAGAGGTACAAAGAGATAAATAAGAGGGTGTAAAGAAAGAGAAGAAGGTAGAAAAGAAAAAAAGAAAGTTGGAAGGGATAGAAGAAGGTAAAAAGTAAACAACGGGGAGAAAACAACAAAAAGAGAAGAAGAGAGAGAAATTACAAGGTTTAAGAATTAAAGAGAGGAGTGAAAATGAAAAATAACAGATATTAGGAAGAAGAATTGGATGATAAAAGCAGAAAGGGAGGAGTAATAGAGAAGAGGGTGAGAAATGTTAGGAATGGGGGAGAGGGGAAGAAATGAGGGAGAAGAGGGAAAATGACGGAAAGTGCCAATTAGACTGTCCTTGTTCTGTGATTGGTAAGGCATGAGAGGGGAGAAGGGAGAAGAGAGAAGAGGGGAGAAAGAAGAAGGGGAGAGGAGAGGATAAAACAGGGTAGGGGTAAAAAGAAGAGAGGGACAAAAGAGAGGAGGATAAAAGAGGGGGATAAAGAAGAGAGGGATAAAAGAGAGGAGGATAAAAGAGGAGAGTAAAATAGGAAAGGGGATGAAAGAGGAGAGGAGGATAAATGATGGAAGAGGGATAAAAGAGGGGAGGGAAATAAAAGATGGAAGAGTAGTGTTTGTTATAGTCATGGGAGAGAGAGAGAGGGAGAGAGAGAGAGAGAGAGAGAGAGAGAGAGAGAGAGAGAGAGAGAGAGAGAGAGAGAGAGAGAGAGAGAGAGAGAGAGAGAGAGAGAGAAATTCAACAATATGATATTATCCAGCTTTTCATCCCGGGTTATGTGTTTAGTAATACAGTAATACACACAGCGAATAGAGGGTGAAGTTAGAACCAACTGTGAGCCACAGCTGGTGGAGTTGAAGCCAGCTGTGTAATCTATTGAGTTCTCATAAGTACACATGTTGTGAGGAACGACTGACAACTGATAGGCATCACTGAGAAAGGTTTACCAGAGTCACTGGTGACTGCCCGTCTTGTGGCATAACAGTGGCCTCCTCCGCCCTCTCTCCTACTACTTCCTCAACCCTTCTCTCCTTCACACCTCTCTTGACCCCTCCTTTACAAATTCTCCTCACTCAGTCCCTCCTCTTCCCTTTCTCCTTCTCCTGTATCCACTTCTCCCCTACTCGTTCTCCACTCTCCCTTCCTCTCTCCCCACCCTCCTCCTCGTCCTCCTCCCTCCACCCTCTAAATAGGGGAATCCGTCTCTACCGTCAACATCTGCCCTCTGTCACTGGTGTCATAACAGCTGTATTAATAACAGCTGTGAATACATTACCATACCAAACTACCTCCCTTCATTACTACAGTCGCCGTGCGCAAACAAACCACCTTACGTTAGTCCATTCCCAGCAGTACGAACGGAAATACAGTCACAGGAGTACAAACAGCCGTTCAGACACGCTCCGATACAGTGCTTCAGTTAGAGTGATCAATATAAACAATGGTTCAATCTCACAACAGTACTAACCATGTTGTTATTCTACCCACCCCTCCCTCCCATGCGTTGCAACGCTCCGTATATCACTGCAGCGTTGCAACGCTGTGTATATCACTGCAGCTGTCGCCTCCTGGTGTGTGGCAGCCGCCAGCAAACCACACACACGCTGCGATAATTGTAAGTGAATAGTCAAATGCGCAAATAATTTACGTAAATAAGTGGTAAGCCGAGAAATGTCAGGAGAACACACATGGCACAGCTTGAGTGACGACTAGCTGGTCCGGGGACCTTGATTACTTTAATAAAGGTACTCTGGCACCTTTAATGAAGGCTTGTTGCTCCTGGGACCTTGATCACTTCAAAAATGGTACTCTGGGACCTTTAGTGAAGACTTGCTATTTCTGGGACCTTGATCACTGCAAATAAAGGTGATCTGAGACCTTTAATGAAGACTTCCTGGTCCTGGGACCTTGATGAGTTCAAATTAAATAATTTTGAGGACTTTGTACTCTGGGGGCTTTGAGTCTAAAGGCTGTTGCAGCTGCAACACTGGACTCTCCTTTGACAGCAACCGTCGAGTATAGTCCCCGTAGCTGCAAGCTGGGCGAAACGTGCAGGAGAAGGTTAAGAATATGGCCTATCTGGCGTGCATTTCGGTCACGTGACTCTACCCGAGGTGGATTGACAGTACAAGACAGTACTTCCCCTGGAAGACAGTACAAGACAGTACTTCCCTTGGAAGACAGTACAAGACAGAACTTCCCCTGGAGAGAGTACAAGACAGTACTTCCCTTGGGAGACAGTACAAGACAGTACTTCCCCTGGGAGACAGCACAAGACAGTACCTCCCCTGGGAGACAATACAAGACAGTACTTCCCCTGGGAGACAGTACAAGACAGTACTTCCCTTGGGAGACAGTACAAGACAGTACCTCCCCTCGGAGACAATACAAGAAAGTACTTCCCCTGGGAGACAGTACAAGACAGTACTTCCACTGGGAGACAGTACAAGACAGTACTTCCCCTGGGAGACAATACAAGACAGTACTTCCCCTGGGAGACAATACAAGACAGTACTTCCCCTGGGAGACAATACAAGACAGTACTTCCCCTGGGAGACAATACAAGACAGTACTTCCCCTGGGAGACTGTGCAAGACAGTACTTCCCCTTGGAGACAGTACTTCACCTGGGAGACAGTACAAGACAGTACCTCCCCTGGAAGACAGTACAAGACAGTACTTTCCCTGGGAGACAGTACAAGACAGTACTTACCCTGGGAGACAGTACAAGACAGTACTTCCTCTGGGAGACAGTACAAGACAGTACGTCCCCTGGGAGACAGTACAAGGCAGTATTTCCCCTGGGAGACAGTACAAGACAGTACTTCCCCTGGGAGACAGTACAAGACAGTACTTCCCCTGTGAGACAGTACAAGAGAGTACTTCCTCTGGGAGACAGTACAAGACAGTACTTCCCCTGGGAGACAGTACAAAACAGTACTTTCCCTGGGAGACAGTACAATACAGTACTTCCCCTGGGAGACAGTACAAGACAGTACTTCCCCTGGGAGACAGTACAAGACAGTACTTCTCCTGGGAGACAGTACAAAACAGTACTTTCCCTGGGAGACAGTACAAGACAGTGCTTCCCCTGGGAGACAGTACAAGACAGCACTTCCCCTGGGAGACAGTACAAAACAGTACTTTCCCTGGGAGACAGTACAAGACAGTACTTCCCCTGGGAGACAATACAAAACAGTACTTCCCCTGGGAGACAGTACAAGACAGTACTTCCCCTGGGAGACAGTACAAGACAGTACTTCCCCTGGGAGACAGTACAAAACAGTACTTCCCCTGGGAGACAGTTCAAGAAGTTAGGACGTATCTCGTGTAACTTCGAGCTGTGCTACAGTCATCGGATATCGACGTAGCACAGCTACGCCGATATCCGATGACTGTCGCACGTCTGTTGCACGGAGATGATTCACTGGAAGGTCGCACTGCATGATCGTTGTCTTACCTCTGCTTTAACGCCGTCCTTTGATGATAGTTTTATTCACGTACATTTTGTCTCTGCACACGCTGTAGACTAACAAGTAGATTCGTAGACTTGTTTCTTCGACGCCTGGCTTGTCATCGTCACTCGTAACTTACCACAGTCGAGAGAATTACTGACGATACGTCGCAAGGCCGGAGATTGTGTCACGAAGCTTGCGTCACGGAGCCAGCTACGGTCACGGAGCTGCGTCACGTAGCTAGCCAGGGGTCACGGAGCTGCGTCACGTAGCTAGCCAGGGGTCACGGAGCTGCGTCACGTCGCTAGCCAGGTGTCAACGCGGTGTGCCCACTTCTTCAGTTCTCCCACGAACTGCCATCTTTAACGTGGTTAATTCACTATGATGACTGTTTGTAATTTGTCGTCCGTGATTAAATAAGGCGTTTTCCACGCGGATTAACTTTTCAACGCTGCATGACCGTGCCTGGCACTTTCCTGCCTTCAGCTGCGCAACGACTTTGAGCACTTCAAATAAAAATGTTCTGGAACCTCAACCCTGTAACCTACACCCTGTAACCTGAACCCTGTAACCTGAACCCTGCAACCTGAACCCTGCAACCCCAACCCTGCAACCCCAACCCTGCAACTTGAACCCTGCAACCTCAACCCTGCAACTTGAACCCTGCAACATCAATCCTGCAACCTCAACCCTGCAACTTCAGCCCTGCAACTTCAACCCAACAACCTCAACCCTGCAACTTCAACCCTTCAACCTCAACCCTGCAACTTCAACCCTGCAACTGCAACCCTGCAACTTCAACCCTGCAACTTCAACCCTGCAACTTCAACCCTGCAACTTCAACCCTGCAACCTCAACCCTGCAACCTCAACCCTGCAACCTCAACCCTGCAACCTCAACCCTGCAATCTCAACCCTGCAACCTTAATCCTGCAACTTCAACCCTGCAACTTCAACCCTACAACCACAACCCTGCAACTTCAACCATGCAACTTCAACTCTGCAACTTCAACCCAGCAACCTCAACCCTACAACGTCAACCCTGCAACTTCAACCCAGCAACCTCAACCCTGCAATCTCAACCCTGCAACCTTAATCCTGCAACTTCAACCCTGCAACTTCAACCCTACAACCACAACCCTGCAACTTCAACCATGCAACTTTAACTCTGCAACTTCAACCCAGCAACCTCAACCCTACAACGTCAACCCTGCAACTTCAACCCAGCAACCTCAACCCTGCAATCTCAACCCTGCAACCTTAATCCTGCAACTTCAACCCTGCAACTTCAACCCTACAACCACAACCCTGCAACTTCAACCATGCAACTTCAACCCTGCAATTTCAACCCTACAACCTCAACCCTGCAACTTCAACCCTGCAACCTTAATCCTGCAACTTCAACCGTGCAACTTAACCCTGCAACTTCAACCCTGCAATTTCAACCCTGCAACCTCAACCCTGCAAGTGCGTGCACTCACGAACATTACTTCAGCAGAAATTTCGTAGATCTTAAGAATACCAATCAAAATAATGTGACTGGAACAAATCACAAAATATGTTCAGGTATGAATAGAAAGTGTGGTTATTGTGTGATTTATATTTCGTAATTATGGCTGTGATTTATATTCTGTGATTTTTATGTTGTGATTTATATTTTGTGATTTATATGTGATTTATACTTCGTGATTTATACTTTATACTTTGTATTATAATGTGATTTATATTTTATGATTTATATTAATTTTTCTAGGCTAGATTAACTCATATTAACCGACATTTTCGTAATATAATCCAGTAACGAAATCACGAAAGCTAGTTCGTGCATTTTCACACGCATGGATCAGAGAGTACCTGACAGGAAGGAAACAACGAGTGATGGAGCGTGAGGTGGTGTCACAGTGGGCGCCTGTGACGAGCAGGGTCCCACAGGGGTCAGTCCTAGGACCGATGCTGTTTCTGGTATATGTGAATGACATGGTGGAAGTCGTAGAGTCAACCAAATAATTGCTGCAAATAATTACTTTGCGAGCAAACCCAAGTATAGCATTTTATAAGGAGTAATTCAAGACTCTGTACACCGTGTACGTCAGGCCCATATTTGAGTATGCAGCACCAGTGTGAAACCCACACCTGGTCAAGAACGTCAAGAAATTAGAAAAAGTGCAAACGTTTGCAACAAGACTAGTCCCAGAGCTGAAGGGCATGCCATACAAAGAGAAATTAAGGAACTTAGCCTGACGACACTGGAGGACAGGAGGGGACATGAAAACGGCATATAAGATACTGAGAGGAATTGACAGGGTGGATAGGGACAGAATGTTTCAGAGATGGGACACAGCAACAAGGTGTCACAACAATAAGTTGGAAAGTCAGATGAGTCACAGGGTTGTTAGGAAGTATTTCTTCAGTCACAGGGTTGTCAGGAAGTGGAACAATCTTGAGATTGATGTAGGGGAGACAAGATCCATACATAGCTTTAAGAAGAGGTACGATAAAACTCATAGAGCAGGGAGAGTGGACCTAGTAGCGACCAGCGAAGAGTCGGGGCCAGGTACTGTGAATCGACCCTTGCAACCACAAATAGGTGAGTACAAATTGACGAGTACATACGGATGACGAGTTCCCCAAAATTTCACATCTGTGATCGTGACTTGCTCATCACATGTAATTCAATCCTCTATTAAATGCCTTCACTCGGAACAAACCCTGCTGGTTAGCGAGTGCTGCAACGCGCTCACACACTTGCTGGTTAGCGAGTGCTACAACGCGCTCACACACTTGCTGGTCAGCGAGTGCTGCAACGCGCTCACACACTTGCTGGGTAGCGAGTGCTGCAACGCACTCACACACTTGCTGGTTAGCGAGTGCTGCAACGCGCTCACACACTTGCTGGTCAGCGAGTGCTGCAACGCGCTCACACACTTGCTGGTTAGCGAGTGCTGCAACGCGCTCACACACTTGCTGGGTAACGAGTGCTGCAACGCGCTCACACACTTGCTGGTTAGCGAGTGCTGCAACGCGCTCACACACTTGCTGGTTAGCGAGTGCTGCAACGCGCTCACACACTTGCTGGTTAGCGAGTGTTGCGACGCGCTCACACACTTGCTGGGTAACGAGTGCTGCAACGCGCTCACACACTTGCTGGTTAGCGAGTGCTGCAACGCGCTCACACACTTGCTGGTTAGCGAGTGCTGCAACGCGCTCACACACTTGCTGGTTAGCGAGTGCTGCAACGCGCTCACACACTTGCTGGTTAGCGAGTGTTGCGACGCGCTCACACACTTGCTGGGTAACGAGTGCTGCAACGCGCTCACACACTTGCTGGTTAGCGAGTGCTGCAACGCGCTCACACACTTGCTTGTTAGCGAGTGCTGCAACGCGCTCACACACTTGCTGGTTAGCGAGTGTTGCTACGCGCTCACACACTTGCTGGGTAACGAGTGCTGCAACGCGCTCACACACTTGCTGGGTATCGAGTGCTGCAACGCGCTCACACACTTGCTGGTTAGCGAGTGCTGCAACGCGCTCACACACTTGCTGGGTAGCGAGTGCTGCAACGCGCTCACACACTTGCTGGTTAGCGAGTGCTGCAACGCGCTCACACACTTGCTGGGTAGCGAGTGCTGCAACGCGCTCACACACTTGCTGGTTAGCGAGTGCTGCAACGCGCTCACACACTTGCTGGTTAGCGAGTGCTGCAACGCGCTCACACACTTGCTGGGTAGCGAGTGCTGCAACGCGCTCACACACTTGCTGGTTAGCGAGTGCTGCAACGCGCTCACACACTTGCTGGGTAGCGAGTGCTGCAACGCGCTCACACACTTGCTGGTTAGCGAGTGCTGCAACGCGCTCACACACTTGCTGGTTAGCGAGTGCTGCAACGCGCTCACACACTTGCTGGGTAGCGAGTGCTGCAACGCGCTCACACACTTGCTGGTTAGCGAGTGCTGCAACGCGCTCACACACTTGCTGGTTAGCGAGTGCTGCAACGCGCTCACACACTTGCTGGTTAGCGAGTGCTGCAACGCGCTCACACACTTGCTGGGTAGCGAGTGCTGCAACGCGCTCACACACTTGCTGGTTAACATGACTTGCTGGTTAGCGAGTGCTGCAATGCGCTCACACACTTGCTGGTTAGCGAGTGCTGCAACGCGCTCACACACTTGCTGGGTAGCGAGTGCTGCAACGCGCTCACACACTTGCTGGGTAGCGAGTGCCGAAACGCTCTCACACACTTGCTGGGTAGCGAGTGCTGCAACGCGCTCACACACATGCCGGGTAGCGAGTGCTGCAACGCGCTCACACACTTGCTGGGTAGCGAGTGCTGCAACGTGCTCACACACTTGCTGGTTAGCGAGTGCTGCAACGCGCTCACACACTTGCTGGGTAGCGAGTGCTGAAACGCTCTCACACACTTGCTGGGTAGCGAGTGCTGCAACGCGCTCGCACACTTGCTGGTTAGCGAGTGCTGCAACGCGCTCACACACTTGCTGGGTAGCGAGTGCTGCAACGCGCTCACACATTTGCTGGGTAGCGAGTGCTGAAACGCGCTCACACACTTGCTGGTTAGCGAGTGCTGCAATGCGCTCACACACTTGCTGGGTAGCGAGTGCTGAAACGCGCTCACACACTTGGTTAGCGAGTGCTGCAACGCGCTCACACACTTGCTGGGTAGCGAGTGCTGCAACGCGCTCACACACTTGCTGGTTAGCGAGTGCTGCAACGCGCTCACAGACTTGCTGGGTAGCGAGTGCTGCAACGCGCTCACACACTTGCTGGGTAGCGAGTGCTGCAACGCGCTCACACACTTGCTGGTTAGCGAGTGCTGCAACGCGCTCACACACTTGCTGGGTAGCGAGTGCTGCAACGCGCTCACACACTTGCTGGGTAGCGAGTGCTGCAACGCGCTCACACACTTGCTGGTTAGCGAGTGCTGCAACGCGCTCACACACTTGCTGGTTAGCGAGTGCTGCAACGCGCTCACACACTTGCTGGCTAGCGAGTGCTGCAACGCGCTCACACACTTGCTGGTTAGCGAGTGCTACAACGCGCTCACACACTTGCTGGGTAGCGAGTGCTACAACGCGCTCACACACTTGCTGGTTAGCGAGTGCTGCAACGCGCTCACACACTTGCTGGTTAGCGAGTGCTACAACGCGCTCACACACTTGCTGGTTAGCGAGTGCTGCAACGCGCTCACACACTTGCTGGGTAGCGAGTGCTGCAACGCGCTCACACACTCAGTATTTACATTACTCGTTTAAGGGTGAATAATGACCCAATTACGTGTGAGTCTTGCCTAGTATCTGACAGCCACCAACCACAGTACTATGATACACAAGAGTGTGCTGTGTACCCCCTGGTGTTGTTGCTTTGGTGCTATGTCCCAGGTGCTGTACTTCTGGTGCTATTTACCTGGTGCTATACCTCAGGTGCTATACTTCTGATGCTACAGTGTCACGCAATATTAATCCTGAATTAAAAACATAAAACCATATTCGACGCAGTAATTGCAATAATAAAATTAATAATAATAATAATAATAATAATAATAATAATAATTATTATTATTATTATTATTATTATTATTATTAACGAGGAGGTGCTGCATCAGTCTAGCCTCACTTGTCACGTAAACCAAGCCAGGCACGATAAATACAAAAATCTTCAACAGCAGGATCCAAACACTCGATGCCAGGCTGTTATAAGAGCTTGGAACCATTTTAAGCGAATCAAATCCCATAGAATAAGAACGATTTTTTCTCTTGTACGTCATTTGCCTGAGGCGCATTTTGCATCGCGTTCATCTATATTCCCCGCGATCTTTGGTTTATTTGCATAAAAGCTTTTTATTTTTTTTATTGTGTGTGTGTGTGTGTGTGTGTGTGTGTGTGTGTGTGTGTGTGTGTTTGTTTGTGTGTGTTTGTGTGTGTATGATAGAGGGAGCTTTTGAGAATAGAGTTGGTGGTGGCAGTCGTGGTAGTGGTGGTGGTGATAGATAGTGGCAGTAGTAAGGGTGGTGACTGAGTGGTGATGGTGGTGGTAATGGTGGTGGTGGCAGTGGTGGTAATGGTGGTGATTGAGAAGTGGTTGTGTTGGTTGGCTGTAGATCGAATTTATTGTGATATTCCACCTCCTCCCACCATACACACACACACACACACACACACACACACACACTCACATACCCACACACACACGCACACACACACACACACATACACACACACACATATACATACACACACACACATACACACACACACACACACACACACACACACACACACACACACACACACACACACACACACACACATATACCTCAAAGTCGGTGGCACCGGACATCTCTCTGTGGGTCCTTAGAGAGGGAGCAGAGATAATGTGTGTGCCGCTAACAACAATTTTCAACACATCCACTGAAACTGGGCAACTACCTGAGGTATGGAAAACGGCAAATGTAGTCCCCATTTTTAAGAAAGGAGAGAGACACAAGGCACTAAACTATAGACCAGTGTCACCGACGTGTATAGTATGCAAATTCATGGAGAAGATTATCAAGAGGAGAGTGGTGGAGCACCTAGAACGGAACAAGCTTATGAACGACAGCCAGCAGGGATTCATGGAAGGAAAATCCTGTGCCACAAACCTACAGGAGTTTTATAACAAGGTAACAAAAGTAAGACACGAGAGAGAGGGGTGGGTTGATTGCATTTTCTTGAATTGCAAGAAGGCCTTGGACACAGCTCCTCACAAGAGATTAGTGCAAAAGCTAGAGCGAGGTTCCACAGGGCTCAGTCCTAGGACCAGTGCTAATTGTGGTATATGTGAATGACATGACGGAAGGGATAGACTCATAAGCATCCCTGTTTGCAGATGATGTGAAGTTAAAAAGGAGAATTAAATCGGTTGAGGATCAGGCAGGACTACAAAGAGACTTGGACAGGCCACAAGCCTGGTCCAGCAACTGACTCCTCGAATTTAACCCTGCCAAATGCAAAGTCATGAAGATCGGGGAAAGACAAAGAAGACCGCAGACAGAGTATAGGCTAGGTGGCCAAAGACTGCAAACCTCACTCAAGGAAAAGGATCTTGTGTGAGTATAATACCAAGCACATCTCCTGAGGCGCACACTAACCAGATGACTGCTGTAGCATATGGGCGCCTGGCAAACCTAAGAACAGCGTTCCAATACCTCAGTGAGGAATCGTTCAAGACTCTATACACCGTGTACGTCAGGTCCATAATGGAGTATGCAGCATCAGTCTGGAACTACACCTGGTCAAGCACGTCAAGAAAGTGCAAAGAGAAAGTGCAAATGTTTGCAACAAACTAGATCCACAACTAAGGGGAATGTCCTACGAAGAAAGGGTAAGGGAAATTAGCCTGACGACACTGGAGGACAGGAAGGTTAGGGGAGACATGATAACGGCATACAAAATACTGCGAGGAATTGACAAGGTGGACAAAGACAGGATGTTCCCGAGATGGGACACAGCAACAAGGGGTCACAATTGGAAGCTGAAGACTCAGGTAAGTCAGAGGGATCTTAGGAAGTAATTCTTTCGTCATAGAGTTGTCAGGTAGTGGAATAGCCTAGAAAGTGACGTAGTAGAGGTAGGATCCGTACATAGTTTTAAGACGAGGTAAGATAAAGCTCATGGAGCAGGGAGAGAGAGTACCTAGTAGCGAGCAGTGAAGAGGCGGGGCCAGGAGCCATGTCTCGACCTCTGCAATATAAATAGGTAAGTACAAATAGGTGAGTACAAACTATACAGACACAGACAAACAGACAGAGAGAGACACACACACATATATACACACATACACACACACACACACACACACACACACACACACACACACACACACACACACACACACACACACACACACACACACACACACGCACGCACACACCTTGAGTAGTTCTGACATCGAGGATATCATGTATGAAAGGCCCCTGGGAGCTAGTGATCATGTGGTTCTGTGCTTCGACTACATAGTTGAGCTCCAAGTGGAGAGAGCAGCAGGAATAGGGTGGGAAAAACCAAACTACAAAAGGGGGAACTACTCAGGCTTGAGGAACTTCTTTCAAGACATTCAGCGGGAGAGGGAACTGACAGGAAAACCAGTACAAGAAATGATGGACTGTGTGGCAACGAAATGCAAGGAGGCAGAGGAGAGGTTTGTTCCCAAGGGAAACAGAAATAATGGGAAGAACAGAACAAATCCTTGGTTCACCCAAAGGTGTAGGGAGGCAAAAACTAGGTGTACTAGAGAATGGAAAATGTACAGAAGACAGAGAACTCAGGAAAATAAAGAGATTAGCCGAAGAGCCAGAAACGAATATGCACAGATAAGAAGGGAGGCTCAGCGGCAATACGAAAATGACATAGCATCGAAAGTCAAGACTGACCCGAAGCTGTTGTACAGCCACATCAGGAGGAAAACAACAGTCAAGGACCAGGTAATCAGACTGAGGAAGGGTGATGGGGAATTCACAAGAAACGACCGGGAGGTATGTCAGGAGCTCAACACAAGATTTAAAGAAGTATTTACAGTGGAAACCAGTAGGACTCCTGGAAATCAGAGCAGGGGGGTGCACCAGCAAGTGCTGGATGAGGTACATATAACCAAGGAGGAGGTGAAGAAGCTGCTATGCGAACTTGACACCTCAAAGGCGGTGGGACCAGACAGCATCTCTCCATGGGTCCTTAAAGAGGGAGCAGAGATATTGTGTGTACCGTTAACAAAGATCTTCAACACATCATTTGAAACTGGGCAACTCCCCGAGGTATGGAAGATGGCAAATGTAGTCCCAATTTTTAAAAAGGGAGACAGACATGCGGCACTAAACTACAGACCTGTATCACTAACGTGTATAGTATGCAAGGTCATGGAGAAGATCATCAGGAGGAGAGTGGTGGAGTACCTGGAAAGAAACAAGTGTATAACTGACAACCAGCATGGTTTCAGGGAGGGAAAATCCTGTGTCACAAACCTACTAGAGTTTTATGACAAGGTGACAGAAGTAAGACAAGAGAGAGAGGGGTGGATCGACTGCATTTTTTTGGACTGCAAGAAGGCCTTCGACACAGTTCCTCACAAGAGGTTACTGCAAAAGCTAGAGGATCAGGCACACATAACAGGAAAGGCACTGCAATGGATCAGAGAATACCTGACAGGGAGGCAACAACTAGTCATGGTACGTGACGAGGTGTCAGAGTGGGCGTCTGTGACAAGCGGGGTTCCACAGGGGTCAGTCCTAGGACCTGTGCTGTTCTTGGTATATGTGAATGACATAACGGAAGGGATAGACTCAGAAGTGTCCTTGTTTGCGGACGATGTGAAGTTAATGAGAAGAATCAAATCGGATGAGGATCAGGCAGGACTACAAAGAGACCTGGACAGACTACAAGCCTGGTTCAGCAACTGGCTCCTTGAGTTTAACCCTGCCAAATGCAAAGTCATGAAGATTTGGGAAGGGCAAAGAAGACCGCAGACACAATATAGTTTAGATGGCCAAATTCTGCAAACCTCACTCAAGGAAAAAGATCTGGGGATGAGTATAACACCGAGCATATCTCCCGAGGCGCACATCAATCAGATAACTGCTGCAGCATACGGGCGCCTGGCAAACCTACGGATAGCGTTCCGATACCTCAGTAAGGATTCGTTCAAGACTCTGTATACCATTTACGTCAGGCCCATACTGGAGTACGCAGCACTAGTTTGGAATCCACACCTAGTCAAGCACGTCAAGAAATTAGAGAAAGTGAAAAGGTTTGCAACAAGACTAGTCCCAGAGCTACGGGGATTGTCCTACGAAGAAAGGTTGAGGGAAATCGGCCTGACGACACTGGAGGACAGGAGGGTCAGGGGAGACATGATAACGACATATAAAATACTGCGCGGAATAGACGAGGTGGACAAAGACGGGATGTTCCAGAGATGGGACACAGACACAAGAGGTCACAATTGGAAGTTGAAGACTCAGATGAATCAAAGGGATGTTAGGAAGTATTTCTTCAGTCATAGAGTAGTCAAGCCGTGGAATAGCCTAGAAAGTGAAGTAGTGGAGGCGGGAACCATACATAGTTTTAAGGCGAGGTATGATAAAGCTCATGGAGCAGGGAGAGAGAGGACCTAGTAGCAATCAGTGAAGAGGCGGGGCCAGGAGCTATGAATCGACCCCTGCAACCACAAATAGGTGAGTACAAATAGGTGAGTACACACGCACACTAAAACACCTCAGAGGATGCAAATGGAGACTCAGTGGGAGGAGAAAATGGAGAGGTCAGTTTTTGTCTACGGGCTCCAAGAAGCCAAAGGGGACAACTTTGAAGAAATAAAACAGGAGGAGGAAAAAATGATTGAAGGCATCATGAAAACATAGGTGAGGGCAATATGACCCAGGTGGCAAATTTTTGGAGAATTGGGTGGTTTGCGAGTGGAAGGAAAATGCCTGTCAAAGTAATTTTCAAGGAAGAATCAGCTCGAACCAGGATCCTGCAAGAGAAAGCACGACTGAGTGACAAACCGGGGTACCAGAGAGTATACCTCGATTGCGACAAAACACAAGAAGATAGGACTACACTGAAAGAGAGGGTACAGAGATGCAAGGAGGAAAGAGAGGTAATGATGAAGACGAGCAGGACCCAGACACAGGAGGAAGGGCAAACACACCCCACAGAAACTCCCACAGAAGGACTCCAACTGCGACAATCCCAACGCAACTGAGCAATCTAAACCAGAACCCACACACACTGTTCCCTCTGCCACAAAACCCCACATCTCAAACCTCACCCCAACAGCTGCCCCCTATGGGCATTCTGACCCCACCCCCGTCATCACACACCCCACCCACACCACAGCCCCCCATAGACCCCCATGGCTCTCACTCCCCCAACCCCAATATTCTCCCAGGACCACAGTGATAGAAAAGAAGCTGAAGGTTTGGTACACAAATGCGGACGGAATAACGAATAAATATGAGGAGTGGCACGAAAGAATCAGCGAGAAATCCCCAGACACCATAGCAGTCACAGAAACGAAACTCGCTGAGACAATAACAGATGCAATCTTCCCAGCGGGATATCAGATCCTGAGGAAAGATAGAAGGAGTGGAGGGGGAGGAGGGGTTGCACTGCTCATAAAAAACCGATGGGGATTTGAGGAAATGGAAAGCATGGACATGATTGGAGAAAGGGACTACATAGTAGGTACAATTCAGTCTGGAGAACATAAAGTAGTCATTGGAGTGATGTATAACCCACCACAGAACTGCAGGAGGCCAAGAGAGGAGTACAGAGAAAACAACAGAGCGATGGTGGACACACTGGCTGAGGTGGCAAGAAGAGCTCACTCGAGCAGAGCACAGGGAGATCGACTGGGAAAACCTGGAGCCACATGGGGGTCACGAAACATGGAGAGCCAAGATGATGGATGTGGTACTTGAAAACCTCATGTATCAACATGTCAGGGACACTACCAGAAAGAGAGGGGAGGATGAGCCAGCAAGACTGGATCTTGTGTTTACCCTGAGCAGTTCAGACATTGAGGACATCAATTACGAGAGGTCCCTTGGAGCTAGCGATTACGTGGTTCAGAGTTTTGATTATATAGTAGAGCTACAAGTGGAGAAGGTAACAGGAATTGAATGGGAAAAGCCAAACCATAAAAGGGGGGACTACACAGGTATGAGGAACTTCCTGCAGAAGGTTTAGTGGGACAGAGAACTGGTAGGAAAATCAGTAAACGAGATGATGGAATATGTAACAACAAAGTGAAAGGAGCAGAGGAAAGGTTTGTTCCCAAGGAAAATAGAAATAATAGGAAGACCAAAGCGAGTCCTTGGTTTACCCGAAGGTGTAGGGAGGCAAAAACTAAGTGTACCAGAGAATGGAAAAGGTACAGGAGGCAAAGGACTCAGGAAAATAAGGAGATCAGTAGAAGAGCCAGAAACGAGTATGCACAAATAAGGAGGGAGGCCCAGCGACAGTACGAGAACGACAAAGCATTGAAAGTCAAGTCTGACCCGAAGCTGCTGTACAGCCACATTAGGAGGAAGACAACAGTCAAAGACCAGGTGATAAGGCTGAGGAAAGAAGGTGGGGAACTCACAAGAAACGATCAAGAAGTATGTGAGGAGCTCAATATGAGATTTAAGGAAGTATTTACAGTGGAGACAGGAAGACCTCTGAGGGGGACAGAACAGAGGGGGACACCAACAGGGATTGGATGACATACATACAAATGAGGAGGATGTGAAGAAGCTGCTAAGGGACATCGATATCTCAAAGGCAATGGGACCGGACATCTCCCCGTGGGTCCTTAGAGAGGGAGCGGATATGCTGTGTGTATCACTTACCACAATCTTCAACACATCCCTGGAAACTGAGCAACTACCTGAGGTATGGAAGACGGCAAATGTAGTTCCCATTTTTAAAAAAGGAGACAGAAAAGAGGCACTAAGCTATAGACCTGTGTCACTGACGTGTATAGTATGCAAAGTTATGGAGAAGATTATCAGGAGGAGAGTGGTGGAGCACCTGGATTGGAACAAGAGTATAAACGCCAACCAGCATGGATTCATGTAAGGCAAATCCTGTGTCATAAACCTTCTGGAGTTTTATGATAAAGTAACAGAAGTAAGACACGAGAGGGGTGGGTTAAGTGCATCTTCTTGGACTGCAAGAAGGCCTTTGACACAGTTCCCGACAAGAGATTAGTGCAGAAGCTAGAGGATCAGGTGCATATAACAGGAAGGGCACTGCAATGGATTAGAGAATACCTGACATGGAGGAAACAACGAGTCATGGTACGTGATGAGGTATCACAGTGGGCACCTGTGACAAGCGGGGTCCCACAGGGGTCGGTCCTAGGACCAGTGCTATTTTTGGTATATGTGAACGACATGATGGAAGGGTTAGACTCAGAAGTGTCCCTGTTCGCAGATGATGTGAAGTTAATGAGGAGAATTAAATCATATGAAGATCAGGCAGGATTTCAAAGAGACCTGGAAAGACTGGAAACCTGGTCCAGCAACTGGCTTCTCGAATTTAACCCCTCCAAATGCAAAGTCATGAAGATTGGGGAAGGGCACAGAAGAATCCAGACGGAGTATAGGCTAAGTGGCCAAAGACTGCAAACCTCGCTCAAAGAGAAAGATCTTGGGGTGAGTATAACACCGAGCATGTCTCCGGAAGCACACATCAACCAGATAACTGCTGCAGCATATGGGCGCCTGGCAAACCTGAGAACAGCGTTCCAATACCTTAGTAAGGAATCGTTCAAGACACTGTGCACCGTGTATGTCAGGCCCATACTGGAGCATGCAGCACCTGTTTGGAACCTGCACTTGATCAAGCACGTCAAGAAATTAGAGAAAGTGCAAAGATTTGCTACATGGTTAGTTCCAGAGCTAAGGGAAATGTCCTATGAAGAAAGGTTAAGGGAAATCGGCCTGACGAAACTGGAGGACAGGAGGGTCAGGGGAGACATGATAACGACATATAAAATACTGCGCGGAATAGACGAGGTGGACAAAGACAGGATGTTATAGGGAGGGGACACAGAAACAAGAGGTCACAATTGTAAGTTGAAGACTCAGATAAGTCAAAGGGATGTTAGGAAGTATTTCATCAGTCATAGAGTTGTCAGGCAGTGGAACAGCCTAGAAAGTGACGTAGTGGAGGTGGGAACCATACATTGTTTTAAGACGAGGTTTGATAAAGCTCATGGAGCAGGGAGAAAGAGGACACAGTAGCAACCAGTGAAGGGGAGGGGCCAGGAGCTAAGACTCGACCCCTGTAACCACAAATAGGTGAGTGCACACACAAACACACAAGCACACACACACACACACACACACACACACACACACACACACACACACACACACACACACACACACACACACACACACACGCACGCACGCACGCATATTTACGTCTTCCCACCATATTGGTAGCATCAGTTTTGTTATTTATATGAATATTATGCCTAAAATAATTTTTATCCTCTCTCTCTCTCTCTCTCTCTCTCTCTCTCTATCTGTCTCTCACCACTACCATAGTCACTACCACCACTACCATAGTCACTTCCATCGCTACCATAGTCACTACCACCACTACCATAGTCACTACCACCATTACCATAGTCACTACCACCACTACCATAGTCACTATCACCACTACCATAGTCACTACCACCACTACCATAGCCACTGCCACCACTACCATAGTCACTACCATCACTACCATAGTCACTACCACCACTACCATAGTCACTACCACCACTACCATACTCACTACCACCACTACCATAGTCACTTCCACCGCTACCATAGTCACAACCACCACTACCATAGTCACTACCACCAGTACCATAGTCACTTCTACCACTACAATAGTCACTACCACCACTACCATAGTAGCTACTGTAGACAGCCTGTACTGTCAGAACACACAGCCTAGCCGTCTGCTCTGACTAGATCATATTTCGCGGCATTTAGGTGCTGCCCTCAGTAGGCTCACCCAGGTCAGTGGGAGGCTGAGCCCATTCGCCCTCACTCCTAGGCCGACCCTCATGATAGACACAAGTGCTTCCCCTCCACGGACTGGCTTGGGGTCACTCCCTCACACTGCCCGTTGTGTACTCACTCCTATCCAATTAAAGCCAAACTAGTCCACGGCCGTATCATTGCTACCTACGCTACCTTCATCGGCACTAAACCGCTGTTCAGCAGCAAGAACAGCAATAATACTACCACCACTACCATAGTCACTACCACCACTATCATAGTCACTACCACCACTACCATAGGCACTATCACCACTACCATAGTCACTACCACCACTACCATAGTCAATACCACTACCACCATAGTCACTACCACCACTACCACAGTCACTACCACCACTACCATAGTCACTACCACCACTACCATAGTCAATACCACCAGTACCATAGTCACTTCTACCACTACAATAGTCACCACTACCATGGTAACTACCACCACTACCATAGTCACTACCACCACTACCGTAGTCACTACCACCACTATCATAGTCACTACCACCACTACCATAGGCACTATCACCACTACCATAGTCACTACCACCACTACCATAGTCACTTCCACCACTACCTTAGTCACTTCCATCACTACAATAGTCACTACCACCACTACCATAATCACTACCACCACTACCATAGTCACTACCACCACTACCATAGTCACTACCACCACTACCATAGTCACTACCACCACTACCATAGTCACTACCACCACTACCATAGTCACTACCACCACTATGGTAGTGGTGGTAGTGACTATGGTAGTGGTGGAAGTGACTATGGTAGTCACTTCCACCACTACCATAGTCACTACCACCACTACCATACTCACTACCACACCTACCATAGTCACTACCACCACTACCATAATCACTACCACCACTAACATTGTCACTACCACCACTACCATAGTCACTACCACCACTACCATAGTCAATACCACTACCATAGGCGCTACCACCACTACCATAGTCGCTACCACCACTACCATAATCACTACTACCATTACCATAGTCACTACCACCACTACCATAGGCACTACCACCACTACCATAGTCACTACCACCACTACCATAGTCACTACCACAGCTACCATAGTCACTATCACCACTACCATAGTCACTACCAACACTACCATAGTCACTACCACCACTACCATAGTCACTAACACTCCTTCCATAGTCACTACCACCACTACCATAGTCACTACCACCACTACCATAGTCACTACCACCAATACCAAAGTCACTACCATAGGCACTACGACCACTACCATAGGCACTTCCTCGATTACCATAGTCACTGCCACCACCACTACCATAGTCACTACCACCACTACCATAGGTACGACCCCCGCTATCATAGTCACTACCACCACTACCATTATCACTACCACTACTATCGTAGGCACTACCTCCACCCCCATAGTCACTACCACCACCATCGCAGGCACTATCGCCATTACCATAGGCACTACCACCACTATCGTAGGCACTACCACCACTATCGAAGGCGCTACCACCACTACCATAGTCACTACCACCACTACCATAGGCACTACCACCAATACCATAGTCACTGCCACCACTATCGTAGGCACTACCACCACTACAATAGGCACTACCACCACTATCGTAGGCACTACCACCGCCACCACCACCATAGTCACTATGACCACTATCGTAGGCACTACCACCACTACAAAAGCTACTACCTCTACTATCGTAGGCACTACCACCACTATAGTAGGCACTACCACCACTACCATAGTCACTGCAACCACTATCGTTGGCACTACCACCACTACAATAGCCACTACCACCACTATCGTAGGCACTACCACCACTACTATATTCACTACCACCACTATCGTAGGCACTACCACCACTACAACAGGCACTACCACGACTTTCGTAGACACTACCACCACCATCGCAAGCAGTATCACCACTACCATAGGCACTACCACCACTATCGTAGGCACTACCACCACTTCCATAGGCACTACACCACTACCATAGTCACTACCACCACTACCATAGGCACTACCACCGCAACCATAGTCACTGCCACCACTATCGTAGGCACTACCACCACTACCATAGTCATTACCACAACCACTATCGTAATCACTACCACCACTACCACCACTATCGGAGGCACTACAACCCCTACCATAGTCACTATCACCCCTACCATAGGCACTACCACCACTACCATAGTCACTGCCACCACTATCGTAGGCACTACCATCACTACAATAGGCACTACCACTACTATCGTAGGCACAACCACAACAATAGGCACTACCACCACTATCGTGGGCACTACCACCACTACAATAGGCACTACCACAACTATCATAGTCACTACCACCACTACCATAGTCACTTCCACCACTACCTTAGTCACTTCCATCACTACAATAGTCACTACCACCACTACCATAATCACTACCACCACTACCATAGTCACTACCACCACTACCATAGTCACTACCACCACTACCATAGTCACTACCACCACTACCATAGTCACTACCACCACTACCATAGTCACTACCACCACTACCATAGTCACTTCCACCACTACCATAGTCACTACCACCACTACCATACTCACTACCACACCTACCATAGTCACTACCACCACTACCATAATCACTACCACCACTAACATTGTCACTACCACCACTACCATAGTCACTACCACCACTACCATAGTCAATACCACTACCATAGGCGCTACCACCACTACCATAGTCGCTACCACCACTACCATAATCACTACCACCATTACCATAGTCACTACCACCACTACCATAGGCACTACCACCACTACCATAGTCACTACCACCACTACCATAGTCACTACCACCGCTACCATAGTCACTATCACCACTACCATAGTCACTACCAACACTACCATAGTCACTACCACCACTACCATAGTCACTAACACTCCTTCCATAGTCACTACCACCACTACCATAGTCACTACCACCACTACCATAGTCACTACCACCAATACCAAAGTCACTACCATAGGCACTACGACCACTACCATAGGCACTTCCTCGATTACCATAGTCACTGCCACCACCACTACCATAGTCACTACCACCACTACCATAGGTACGACCCCCGCTATCATAGTCACTACCACCACTACCATTATCAC
This sequence comes from Cherax quadricarinatus, assembly GCF_038502225.1. Lineage (NCBI taxonomy): Eukaryota > Metazoa > Arthropoda > Malacostraca > Decapoda > Parastacidae > Cherax > Cherax quadricarinatus. The sequence goes on along the minus strand of NC_091302.1, from coordinate 35,907,972 downwards.
TACCACTACTATCGTAGGCACTACCTCCACCCCCATAGTCACTACCACCACCATCGCAGGCACTATCGCCATTACCATAGGCACTACCACCACTATCGTAGGCACTACCACCACTATCGAAGGCGCTACCACCACTACCATAGTCACTACCACCACTACCATAGGCACTACCACCAATACCATAGTCACTGCCACCACTATCGTAGGCACTACCACCACTACAATAGGCACTACCAGCACTATCGTAGGCACTACCACCGCCAACACCACCATAGTCACTATGACCACTATCGTAGGCACTACCACCACTACAAAAGCTACTACCTCTACTATCGTAGGCACTACCACCACTATAGTAGGCACTACCACCACTACCATAGTCACTGCAACCACTATCGTTGGCACTACCACCACTACAATAGCCACTACCACCACTATCGTAGGCACTACCACCACTACTATATTCACTACCACCACTATCGTAGGCACTACCACCACTACAACAGGCACTACCACGACTTTCGTAGACACTACCACCACCATCGCAAGCAGTATCACCACTACCATAGGCACTACCACCACTATCGTAGGCACTACCACCACTTCCATAGGCACTACACCACTACCATAGTCACTACCACCACTACCATAGGCACTACCACCGCAACCATAGTCACTGCCACCACTATCGTAGGCACTACCACCACTACCATAGTCATTACCACAACCACTATCGTAATCACTACCACCACTACCACCACTATCGGAGGCACTACAACCCCTACCATAGTCACTATCACCCCTACCATAGGCACTACCACCACTACCATAGTCACTGCCAAACTATCGTAGGCACTACCATCACTACAATAGGCACTACCACTACTATCGTAGGCACAACCACAACAATAGGCACTACCACCACTATCGTGGGCACTACCACCACTACAATAGGCACTACCACAACTATCGTAGGAACTACCACCACTATCGTAGGCACTACCACCATTAATATTTCTACCTTAAGTAGCCTAAATGACAACTCTCAGTGCTGGTGCCAAAGTATATAATTTATTTATTTATTAGTCTGGTGAGGTTAATGTTTGTTGACACGTGAGGAGACGAGGCTAAGTGGGGGGGGTGAAGGGGTTTGTTGTGATTGGTTGTGGTGGGAGGGTGGTGGGGGGGGTAGTGGTGGTGGTTGTGGTAGTGGATGTTAGAAATGAAAGTAATGAGTCAAGGTTGTCATCAAAGTTCGACATTTTAGGGGTTCTTATCCTCTAACTACAGGAAGACGGGGAGGCAAGTGAACCTCACTGCTCACAAACACACTGAGCAGAGGTGCTCACATCCAAACACCACACAACACAGCAGAGGTGCTCACATCCAAACACCACACAACACAGCAGAGGTGCTCACATCCAAACACCACACAACACCACAGAGGTGCTCACATCCAAACGCCACACAACACAGCAGAGGTGCTCACATCCAAACACCACACAACACCACAGAGGTGCTCACATCCAAACACCACACAACACAGCAGAGGTGCTCACATCCAAACACCACACAACACAGCAGAGGTGCTCACATCCAAACACCACACAACACCACAGAGGTGCTCACATCCAAACACCACACAACACCACAGAGGTGCTCACATCCAAACACCACACAACACCACAGAGGTGCTCACATCCAAACACCACACAACACAGCAGAGGTGCTCACATCCAAACACCACACAACACCACAGAGGTGCTCACATCCAAACACCACACAACACAGCAGAGGTGCTCACATCCAAACACCACACAACACAGCAGAGGTGCTCACATCCAAACACCACACAACACCACAGAGGTGCTCACATCCAAACACCACACAACACAGCAGAGGTGCTCACATCCAAACACCACACAACACAGCAGAGGTGCTCACATCCAAACACCACACAACACCACAGAGGTGCTCACATCCAAACACCACACAACACCACAGAGGTGCTCACATCCAAACACCACACAACACCACAGAGGTGCTCACATCCAAACACCACACAACACAGCAGAGGTGCTCACATCCAAACACCACACAACACCACAGAGGTGCTCACATCCAAACACCACACAACACAGCAGAGGTGCTCACATCCAAACACCACACAACACAGCAGAGGTGCTCACATCCAAACACCACACAACACCACAGAGGTGCTCACATCCAAACACCACACAACACAGCAGAGGTGCTCACATCCAAACACCACACAACACAGCAGAGGTGCTCACATCCAAACACCACACAACACCACAGAGGTGCTCACATCCAAACGCCACACAACACAGCAGAGGTGCTCACATCCAAACACCACACAACACAGCAGAGGTGCTCACATCCAAACACCACACAACACCACAGAGGTGCTCACATCCAAACGCCACACAACACAGCAGAGGTGCTCACATCCAAACACCACACAACACAGCAGAGGTGCTCACATCCAAACACCACACAACACCACAGAGGTGCTCACATCCAAACGCCACACAACACAGCAGAGGTGCTCACATCCAAACACCACACAACACAGCAGAGGTGCTCACATCTAACCACCACACAACACAGCAGAGGTGCTCACATCCAACCACCACACAACACAGCAGAGGTGCTCACATCTAACCACCACACAACACAGCAGAGGTGCTCACATCCAAGCACCACACAACACACAGTAAGCCCTACAGCATAACCTGGATTGTCAGACACTGAACCCGGATGAGTCCCGGGAGAAGCTCGTCAGAGTCAACTTTAAGTCTGACATGAAAAGTAAAGAATTCAGCCACATCTTTAAATGATGAGCAGATCTATACCTCAGGCACCTGAGGCGTAGATCTGTCAGCCAATTCTACACAAAGGTGTCTACAGGCACTGTCTGCCAATTCACTCAGAAGGTGAGGAGGGAGACCACCTCAATTAGTGGCCTTTGATCGGTCCTGGGAAGAGCATATTCATACATAAACGAAAAAATTGAACACTGATTTAACTTTACCGAAAATAATAGTCTTTAAATCTGGCAACATTTTGGTGCATGTCTCATTACTCAATTAAATTTCTAAAGAGCATAACTGCAATTTTTGGTGTTTCAAGTGATGACGATACCTGTAACGCATTCGTGTGTAATTGCCGAATTTTCAGTAACTTATTTTTATTTATTTTTTTTTGCTAAATTCATAAAGATTACCATCTGGCATCGTTACAAAGTCGACAAGCAGGAGTTTGTTGCAGTTATTTAGTGTGATAGTTGATGTGGGGAGTAGATGTGCTCGTCAACTCGCGCTAAAATAATGTACGTTTATGCTATTATTTACCTTTTTATGTGTCTAATTTATCACCTTTTTATTATTCCATCTATGAAAGGCTTTATAGAAATAGTGATAGGAATGATAAGAACATTAAAACGTAACGCAGAAGCCCAATAAAAAAAAACTTATATTGAGGTCAGGTCAGGTGAGATTTGTCAAGAAACAGAACAAGTGTTTCCTGACGCAGGTCTTAGTTATATGATGACCCGTCGCTGGAGTTTTTGGTCATCTGACTGAAGCCTTCCACTGGCTTACTGGACCTCCCCTTTAAAAATTAGAGTTAGAATTCTAACAATTGCTACATACTGATGTGTGTAGTGGAAGCAGCGGTTCCATGCCCTACAGCCTATATGTCTTGCCTACATATTCCATGCTCCGGACAACACTTGAGAAAACCTATGGACATTATCAAAAAACTCTTCCTTAATATACCTTTACTCAAATATCATCACACTTAAAAAAAAATGTTTTTACTCAATATATTTGGATGCTGGTCCTGGAGTATCTCCAGAGTCAGTTATTGAGTTCTTTGTTGAACCCAGTTTTTATCAGCCAATTGTAAATAATTTTTTACAATATATATTCATTAGTCATTGTGTTTTACAAGCCCACGAGCAAATATTGACACTGACCGGTATTTTTTTTTTTTAATTTTCGGGGCCAGGGTAGATATGGTTTAAAAAAAAAATTGCATCCTCTCTATTTTTTTTGAAGGGGGGAGGAGGTAATGAGAGTACATCATAGTCTTTTTCTTCAACGAAAAATCAGTTTGCCGCAGGTTTATTACAAACAAGTCGCTAAACCACTTTTACCATTTCAAATATTTGCAGTTTAGTGTTGCCACATTGCAAAAATTGCTTTTATTGTTTATCGTGAAAATTATTTTCATTCAATTTTTTACATACTTTTTCTGTCAAAAAATTAAATAAATCAGGGAATTAAAACAAAAGTGGGAATTGATTCCCTATGTCTAGTGCCACAGAGAATCTACTTACAACATCCATATGAGAGGTCCATGTCAGGCGAAGAGCAAAGATCATCTCCAAGAAAATGTCACCTGGTGCTCAGAGGGAAGGAACACACTGGAAGCAAGCTGTCACACACCCAAGTCCAGGTAAAATGAACTGTCACCTTCACTAAGCCGTACACTGCAAGAACGTCAACATACTAAGGAGGTTTTGATCCCATCACGGGAAACACTGACCACACCATCCATGGCTGTAATAAAATATTATGCTCAAAATCCTGCCCTGCAGGACCCCGTCCTCCAGGAAAAGCTCCAGTGAATAGCACAAACCAACTTTTTACCTCTACGATCTGCTAGACAGAAACTGTTGGAGAAACCATAAGAGATGGTCCAACAGTCCCAAAGTTTGGAGACGGTGAAGAGCATTGAATCTCCACGTTGTGTTGTAAGCTTTCTCTTTGTCAAAGAAGTCCAGTGAAGTATGAAGACGTATCATAAAATCCTCTTCGATATCACTTACCTGCTGAACCAAAGGGTCATTTATCGACCGAGACTTTGCAGCAGCTAAACTGTGCTGAAAAAATACAGCCTTTCATTTCTGAGTATCAGACAAACATATTTAACATCTCCAACAACTTACTGATGCACCTCCTCAGAGACAGGGTGGTAATTTACAGTTTCCCCTGGAGTCTCAGCCTGGTAGAATGCATGAAGCCTGAGCAATAGAAGTCCTCGAGGGTGAAGAAAGGGTTCTGGGTTCTGTCTTACCTAGGGGAACCCCACAGAAACGGGGTTCCTGCGGTTAGAGGCAACGTTTGCATAAGATCGGTCAGGATGCAGGAAGTATGCCCACCTACTGGCCTCTGCAAAGTCCTTTTCTGAACATAAACATAGCACCACAGGATCTGTTGTTAGCCTTATAGGAGCCTCAACAGCTGTAGCACTGCAGGGCTCAAGTTCAGGAGTGGGCAGTGTTAAATTCAGCTCCACAAACAACACTGGTGTTATAGGTTATCATATACTGAGGCCTCTGATGGACACATTTCAGGCACTTACAGTATTGTACAGGGAAGGAAACATATGATTCACATCCAGATTAATCCACATAAGATTTAAGGTAAGGCCCTCTCAGTCGAACGTAATGAATAGTGGATTAGTGTTCACCTCAAATTTTCCTCATAATCTTCCAAACTCCAACCACACCAGGATTCAGACACTAAATGTCCTCCTCGACTGAATTGTTTGCTATCCTAATGGCGCTTAAGTTAACTTATGACACAGAGCTTGACTCTATAATTATTAATGATTCTAAGTCATCACTGAAGGATTTTCCAACAACATGCTCACTGGAGAAGCCAAGTATGGATAATAAAAAATCCGAGAAAAAGAAATTAATATATATTTGTCATGGATAAATTAGAAATAATATCGGGAGAGAAGTAAATAATGAAACTGAATGTTGTAAGACTGCAATTAGAAGCCTCAGAAAATCTATAACCCACTATTATAACATGAATGTAGATAAGTATGTTTATGGAGCAACTCGCAATGTGAACAGACTGACTGATATTGTAGTGACCAGGCTTAGGATTGGTTACAAGTAGTTCTGGCAATTCGGCAAAGTATGTGGTCAGCCCAATGGTCTCTCTCTTGAACACAGTGTTTAATTATCCACTTATTGATGAATATAGAGATAGTATAACCTATGTGAAATATCAAAATATCTTATTATTGGAAATAAGATTCCAGATAAATTAAGGAAATTCACCAAATTTCCTTGAAACGGATAAGTGAACTGTAGATATAAATCCATATTTACTCCTGTTTGGGGCCTACTTCCTAGGCCTTTTGTGTATCCATATGCTCTTTCGCTACCGTCCACAGGATGGATATGGGGTGCACAATAAACTAGCCACTTCGGTAGCAAAATCTAAAATCTAAATCTAAAATTTCACTTTCATGCTCAATCAACCACTGGAAAACAATCAGTGACCAGACCATTCTCCATCGAGTCACACTGTGCCTCTAACTGCCTCTTCAAACTTATAAATTCAAAGTCCAGCCTGAGCATACGACCTTCACTGAATCCCCAATCAGTGTCCTGGAAACAGTGGATCGAGGTGTCCTCCAAGGTACCAATATCAGGGCCCTGAACACCCTCCAGCGAGCCACTTTGAATTGGGTAACACACACATAAACAAATTCCTTGTCACCATAGTAACATAACCACAACCAAACCGTTTATCATGTATGGAGGACATTACCTGCCTAGCAGTACTCAGGATAGGAAGAACTTCAGTACTATTGTAGTTAGCATTGCAGAAATAGATCTTGCCGCTGGCCCTGGCCGTGTCTGGGCCAGGGCCAGGGCCAGGGCCAGGACCAGCAACCGAGTGCCCGGTTGAGTCTGGCTCTGAGTCGTGACCATAAATCATATCCCTGCAGGGGTTGTCAGGAGTCGCTGCTACAGAGGAAACAAAAGAGGTTGTCGATGCTTCGACAGATATAAAAATTGAGTCAGAAGAGAGAGAGAGAGAGAGAGAGAGAGACAGAGAGAGAGACAGAGAGAGACAGACAGACAGACAGACAAACAGCAGAGCAGAAGTGAAAACATCAAATGAAAGATAACTGGTTGACTAAGAAAAAGCTACTGCTCTGCCTCTAGTCTCCACAACGAACACCAACGCGACAAGTATGCTTACCACGGGCACAGTCCTAACAGATCTAACAGAGCAAGGCTTAACAAAACAGCCTATTTAGACTGGAAATGCTAGAGGTGCTAGCAACATTCTCTTAGTATTGGGCGAGGATGAGCTGACAAAAACACCTGTGTACACCACCAGTTACCACCCTTGGAACTTCAGGTGACCTCAGGTAATACTTCCGCTACCAGACAACCTCTGGATGAATCACCTCGTGTGCCACTTGGTAGTTCACCTGAAGCGCCACCTGGTATTCACCTGAAGCTCCACCTGGTGTTCACCTGAAGCTCCACCTGGTGATTCAACCCCCTTTGACTGGTGCAAACCACTTCAACACTGCAGTTGGTGGGGGCACAAGGAAAGTAACAATTACCCCTTCAATAAACACTCGGAGCATAGTTTAAGCAGTGGGGAGAAAACTTCCAGCTATGCTAATCAAATAAAAGAGGGAGGGTTGTTGGAGTCTTAGTCAGGCTAGGCTCCCTCACACCTCGACACCAAGGTGACCTAGCATCAGCAGGGAAGAGAGTGATGATGATATTTAAATAAAGAATTAAGACAATCTGTGTTCCAAGAGGAAAGGAAGACACAGTTGGACATGGAAGACAATCCAAAGATCGTACTAGGTCTTACTAAGAAAACAATCCAGGTCACTGGTACCTCACGAGAATAAGTTGGTGCTAAATACCAAGCTCCTATCACCATATTCCATTGTAATACCTGATACTTATCACCATATTCCATTGTAATATTTCTCTAAAAGAGTAACGGTAACAGTAAAGCATCAAACGAACCATATTCGAACAATAAAGAACAACAAAGCGAGCAGTTTGGAACGCCAGAACACAACACAAAATAATAATAATAATAATAATTTTTTGAGAGAATTAAAGGGAGGGTGAAAATGAGGTTGGTGAGAAAAAGAAGAAAACGCTGGTTTATTTTTCTGTATTGCGGGAGAGACTCTAGAGTGGAGGAGGATCTAGATAAACTTACCCGGTGTTTCATAAATTATTTTAATGAGGGACTTGGTATTCATGACTCTTCTTTCTGACACACTTCCTCTTCATCCTTCTCTTGTTGATGCTGCTGTTGTTGCTATTGTTTTTGATGCTGTTCTTGATGTTGTTGTTGTGGCTACTGCTGTTGTTGTTGTTGTTGTTGTTGTTGTTGTTTCCTCTGCTATTGTTGTTATTGATGATGTTGTTGTTGCTGCTGCTGTTATTTATGTTGCTGCTGTTGCTGTTGTTGTTGTTGCTATTTGTCCTGCTGCTGTTACTTCTGCTGTTGCTGCTGCTACGACTGTTTCTCCCGCTGTTTGTCCTGCTGCTGTTGCTGCTGTTCCTTCATACTCCACTCTCCCTTTCTTCTTCTTCTTCTTCCTCCTCCTCCTCCTCCTCCTCCTCCTCCTCCTCCTCCTCCCCCTTCTTCTCCTCCTTCGCCTCCTCTCCTTCCTTTTCTGGTGGCCTGGTGGCTAACGCTCTCGCTTCACACGGCGAGGGCCTGGGTTCGATTCCCAGCCAGAGTAGAAACATTGGACGTGTTTCTTTCCACCTGTTGTCTATGTTCCCCATCAGTAAAATGGGTACCTGGGTGTTAGTCGACTGGTGTGGGTCGCATCCTGGGACACTGACCTAATTTGCCCGAAATGCGGTGCATAACAAGGGAGTTTCTATATAGTAGTATGTCATTGTTGTCAGCTAGGACTGTATACCTTGTACATGTACTTGTAGTAAATAAAGATATTATTATTATTATTATTATTATTATTATTATTATTATTATTATTATTATTATTATCTTCCTCAACCTTCAACATACTGGTCTTCTTCCCTGTCTTCTAGTCTCCTCAGTCTTCTAAAAATTTTCTTCTCCCTCCCTCGTCCTCCACTTTATCTACATGCTGCTTATCTCTCTTCCCGCTTCCTCCTCCTTCCTTTCTCCCCCTCTTCGTCATTTTCTTCCTCTTCCTCCCACAAGAGTAATGTGAGCACAATGAGAATTTGTTCAGAGAGAGAATTTGCTGAATTAGGATTTGCTGCCTCGGCTTTGTGCGTTCTCTTTGGTGTTGAGCTGTACTTTCTGAGAGAGAGAGAGAGAGAGAGAGAGAGAGAGAGAGAGAGAGAGAGAGAGAGAGAGAGAGAGAGAGAGAGAGAGAGAGAGAGAGAGAGAGAGTTTTTTACTACTACTCACTACTTTGTGATCGTCAATATGGCTTCAAGAAAGGTTACTCTGCTGCTTACCTGTTGTTACACCTCTCCACTAAATGGCACCAGTCACTGGATGAATCCGAAGTCAACTGTGTGGTAGCACTGGACATTGCTGGTGCTTTCGACTGGGTGTGGCACCAGGGCCTCTTAGCAAAACTGCAAGCTCTGGGAATTGCAGGCTCTACGCTATGTCTCCTCTGTGATTACCTACTTGGTAGATCTCTAAGGGTAGTTCTTAATGGAACTGAATCAGCAAGACATCCTACTGGGGCAAGTGTTCCACAAGGAAGCGTGCTGGGACCATTGTTATGGAATGTCTACTTCAATGACCTTCATCTCATCCCAGAATCCCATGCATATGCAGACGACTGTACACTGACATTCACTTATCCAAGAGAAGAAATGCCAGCTGTTCTAAGCTACATGAATCACCAGCTAAGAGCTATATCAGCTTTTGGAAATAGATGGCAAGTAACATTTGTACCTGAGAAAACACAAATGATGATCGTCTCTAGGCACCATGATGGTAATGCTGGTGCAGTAGTAAGGATGAATGGGAGGGTGTTGGCACCTGGGGAAGAAGTTGATATTCTTGGGGTTAAATTTGACTCCAAACTGACCATGAAGAACCATGTTGTAAATCTTGCAAACAAGGCAGCCAGGAAGCTTACAGCACTTCGCCGTATCTCACATCTGCTTGACAGTAGGGGTTGCAAGATTCTGTACGAGGCACAAGTACGCTCTCATCTTGAGTTTGCTCCCTTTCTTGGTTTGCCTGCCCCCCCCCCCTCTCATCTGCGACTGCTTGACAGAGTAGAGAACAGAGCAAGACGTCTCATCTCTCGCCTGGACCAATCCTGGATAGATCTGTCATCTCAGCAGAGCCTTCAACACAGGAGGGACGTGGGTGGCCTTACTGTTATGTACAAGGCCAATATTGTCAAAGTACCACACTTGGATCCACTTCGAGGACTGCGTGAAGCAAACTTCTATACCACAAGACGGGCAGAAAGCAGCAACTTCATTCTGGCTGTACCCTTCTCCAGAACATCACTTCATCTGAGATCATTTATCCCCAGGATGACTAGAGTCTGGAACACGTTTGTACAGCATTATGATGTCAACGACATAAAGTCAGTTGATCAAATGAAAATGCTGGCCCACAGATGGCACCAACTTCATCCTGTTCCCTACTTGTATGTCTCATAACAATAAAAATGCTTTCAAATGAGCTGATGTAGGTAACAGCTCTTAGCTTGCCAATAAAGTTAGGAATCCTTAACCTGTAAATAACCTGTCAATAAAGCTAGGGATCCTTAACCTGACCTTGTCAAACCCTGTGTAAAGGGAGGGAGGGAGAGAGAGATAGATAGATAGATAGATAGATAGATAGATAGATAGATAGAGAGAGAGAGAGAGAGAGAGAGAGAGAGAGAGAGAGAGAGAGAGAGAGAGAAAGAGAGGGAAGCTATAGCATATCAAAATACAATATTCTCAGCGTGATACGGTGCGGGTGCCTGGAGGCAGCGACCCCTTGACCTTCCTTGACCTGTCCTGACCTCTCTGCTTGCCCTGTGGCTCCCTCACTCCCCCCTCCTCTCCCACCCTCTTTATCACGAGCATCGTTGCAAATGTCACCATCACAATGCAGTCACCATCACATTTACCATCACCACCATCACTATCACTATTACCATCCCTTCCCTTCACCACCCAAAAAAAAAAAAAAAACACATACCTAGTACTGGCGCCTTGCTTAAACAAGATAGGACTTACACGGACGACAGCAAAGAAATGAGTGAGATACTGAAGTCTCAGTACGACTCTGTGTTTGGCGAGTCTTTAATCAGACTAAAGATCGACAGTCCAAACGAATATTTCGTGAAGCCTCAAAACCTTGTCAATATATGTCAAATTTCTGATATAACCCTAACTCCACTGGACTTTGAAAAGCCATTGACAACATTCCCATGTACTCTCCTGCAAGCCGACTCGTGAAACTCCGTGTTCTTCAAGAACCGCAAAAAGAAAACTTTTGCGTGCCTTAAGTATGCTATAGAGAGGGAACATACACCTCGGGTGAAATCCCACATTCACTAAAAACAACGGATATATCTCCACTCCACAAAGGTGGCAGCAAAGCAATATCAAAAATTTATAGACCTATAGCATAACGTCCCACATCATAAAAATCTTTCATTGGGCTCTAAGAAGCAAGATCGCCAACCACTTGGAGTCCCAACAGTTGCACAAGACAGGGGAACATGGGTTTAGAGCAGGTCGCTCCTGCCTCTCACAACTACTGGACCACTAGGATATGGCTCTGGATACACTGGAGGACAGGGACAATGACTATGTAGTATACACAAACTTTGGAAAAGCTTATGACAGGTGCCGTCAAGGTGTAATAGCACATAAAAGAATAACGGGAAAAGTGAGCAGATGGATCTTAAATTTTCTAAACAATAGAACACAAAGAGTAATAGTAAACAGAGTTATGTCGGAGGCTGCCACAATGAAAAGCTCTGTTCCACGAGGTACAGTACTCGCCCTCTGTCCTTTTCCTCATCCTCAAATCTGACATAGCTGGAGATGTAAACCATGGCACTGTGTCTTCTGTTGCATACTATACTAGAATTTACATGGCAGTGTCATTCACTGAGGACACTGCAAATCACCAAGCCGATATAAATAAAGTTTTTCAATGGGCCCACAGAAAACAATATCAAGTTCAATGAGGACAAATTTCAGTTACTCAGTTATGAAAAACTTGAAGAAATAATAGCTAGAACGGAGCATGAAACAAATTCTAATGTCAAAGGATCTCACTTCAAGGATCGCAACAATGTCACTATCACATATGAGAGGAAAATGATAGAATAGGTAATGAGAACCTTCAAAACAAGGAATACCATGCCACTCAAGGCTGGAATACCGTTGCACACTAACAGCCCCATTCAAGGCAGGTGAACTGCAGATATAGAGAATGTACAGAGAACCTTCACTGCAAGTATTAGCGCAGTCAAGCACCTTAATTTCTGGGAACGTTTGAAGTCCCTTGACTTTTACTACCTACAACACAGGCAAGAAAGAAAGATACATCATAATTTGCACCTGCAAAATCCTAGAACTGGTGTCAAATCTGCACACAGAAATCACTCCCTACGAAAGCAAAAGATTGGTCAGACGGTGCAACATACCACCAACGACAAGCATGGGTGCCATGAGTACACTAAGACAAAACACAATAAGTGTTCAAGGCCAAGAACTGTTCAACAGCCTCCCATCACACATAAGGGAAATTACCAATAGATTCCTGGCTGTCTTTAAAAAGGGAACTAGGCACATACGTGAAGTCAGTATACGATCACCCGGGCTGTGGTTCGTACGCTAGATTGTGTACATCCAGCAGTAGCTGTTTGTTGACCAGGTCCTGGTCCACCAGGAGTCCCGGGCGAGGACCGGATCTCGGGGGCATTGACTCCGGGTGGAAACAATGGGCGTGTTTCCTTAATACACCTGTTGTCCCTGTTCACCTAGCAGCAAGTAGGTACCTGGGTTTTAGTCGATTGGTGTGGGTCGCATCCTGGAGACAAAATTAAGCTAAGTTGCCCAAAATGCTCTGCATAACCAGAAGCTTTCTATATAGTATATCACTGATGTCAGCTATGGTCTGTATAAGTTGTATATTGTACTTATAGAAATTATTATTATTATTATTATTATTATTATTATTATTATTATTATTATTATTATTATTATTATTATTTTTGTTATTATTACCATCACCCTCACCATTATCACTGACATCCTCACCATCACCACTGTGTTTACATCCTACGTCAGAAAACACTCCAGCGGTGTGTGCAACTCCAGTACCTGCTGACAGTGCTCAGGTACTTGGTAAGAAAGGTATCTGTGTACTTGATGAAGTCAATAAAAGAAAATAAAAGCTGCACTCACCCTCTCCCTTCCCCTATCTACTCTTCTCCTTCCCCTCGCCCCTCTCCCCTCGCCCCTCTCCCCTCGCCCCTCTCCCCTCCCTCTACCACAATCATAAGCACGAAAACCGGTCGTTTTCTACCTTAAACATTCCTATTTCCCCTCCCATCCCTACTAACTCCCCCATCCCTAACAACCATCCCTCCCTCCCTCCCTCCCTCCATTCCTGCCTGCCTTTCTGCCTGCCACTCTCCCTCCCTCCTTCCTTTTCTGCCTGTTGTCCTCTCTCCATCCTTGCCTGCCTATTTTCCTGCCACTTCCCTCCCTGCCTACGTATTTGCTTGCCACACTCCCTCCTTCCTCCCACCCTGTCACCCTCCCTCTTTCCCTACCTGCTTATCTGCCTGCCACCTTGCCTGCCTGCCACCCACCCTCTTTTTGTCTGCCTTCTCCCTTGCCTACCTAGCTGCCTTCCACCATCCCTCCCTTCCTGCTTGCCACCATTCTTATCACACTCTGCCTACCTCCGCCTTTCCTGCTCATTTCCCAGTCAATAAGGTTCCCCTGACGAGGCACATCACAGAGGTAATCACCAGGACTCAGACGTCAGCAGGTTCAGGAGGCAACCCCCAACCCATGAACCATAACCCCCCTCTTTGTAATACACATTCTTGCCACCCACCTCTCTCTCTCTCTCTCTCTCTCTCTCTCTCTCTCTCTCTCTTTCGTAGAGATGGTATACTAGGAGACGTGTAAGAAACAGAGAGATGGAGGGTGGGAAGAATCTATAAGAAAAAAGGAAGAAACGGGAAAGAGGGAAAAGGAACAGGAGGAAGGGAGGGTGTAAGATGAAGAGAATGAAAGAGGGAAGCAGAGGGGGTAGAGGAAACAGGGGAGAGGAAGCAAGGGAGAGAGATATTAGAGTTGGAACAGATAGAGATCATTCACGGTCCACAGAGCCAATAAAGCATTTCAATTACTGTGAACGCCTTAGAATCCTAAATATGTAGTCACTGGAGCTGAGAGACGGAGAGATACATGATAATATATACATGGAAGGTGCTTGAGGGCCTGGTCTCAGACCTGCACACTTTAAGTTAAGTAAGGTTTGTCAGGGAACACTGTAAGTGTTTCCTGACGCGAGACTTGGTCATATGATGACCTGCAGTTGGAGCTTTTGCTCATGTGACCGAAGCCTTCCGCTGGCTTACTGGTCCGTCCATTTAAAAATTATGGCTATGATTATAACCATTTTACCTGCACACTGACATATTATATCGGAGTGAAGGATATGGAAGAAATGTAAGACAAACCCAGTTCAAAGCTGGGACGCCGTGGACACAATATGAGAACACTGTGTGTGTGTGTGTGTGTGTGTGTGTGTGTGTGTGTGTGTGTGTGTATGTGTGTGTGTGTGTGTGTGTGTGTATGTGTGTGTGTGTGTGTGTGTGTGTGTGTGTGTGTGTGTGTGTGTGTGTGTGTGTGTGTGTGTGTGTGTGTGTGTGTGTGTGTGTGTGTGTGTGTGTGTGTGTGTGTGTGTGTGTGTGTGCTTGTGTGTGTGTGTGTGTGTGTGTGTGTGTGTGTGTGTGTGTGTGTGTGTGTGTGTGTGTGTGTGTGTGTGTGTGTGTGCGTTGTGTGCTTGTGTGTGTGTGTGTGTGTGTGTGTGTGTGTGTGTGTGTGTGTGTGTGTGTGTGTGTGTGTGTGTGTGTGTGTGTGCTTGTGTGCTTGTGTGTGTGTGTGTGTGTGTGTGTGTGTGTGTGTGTGTGTGTGTGTGTGTGTGTGTGTGTGTGTGTGTGTGTGTGTGCTTGTGTGCTTGTGTGTGTGTGTGTGTGTGTGTGTGTGTGTGTGTGTGTGTGTGTGTGTGTGTGTGTGTGTGTGTGTGTGTGTGTGTGTGTGTGTGTGTGTGTGTGTGTGTGTGTGTGTGTGTGTGTGTGTGTGTGTGTGTGTGTGTGTGTGTGTGTGTGTTTGTGTGTGGGTGTTTGTGTGTGTGTGTGTGTGTGTGCTTGTGTGTGTGTGTGTGTGTGTGTGTGTGTGTGTGTGTGTACTCACCTAGTTGTACTCACCTAGTTGAGGTTGCAGGGGTCGAGTCCAAGCTCCTGGCCCCCGCCTCTTCACTGGTCGCTGTCGTTGTGTGTGTGTGTGTGTGTGTGTGTGTGTGTGTGTGTGTGTGTGTGTGTGTGTGTGTGTGTGTGTGTGTGTGTGTGTGTGTGTGTGTGTGTGTGTGTGTGTGTGTGTGCGTGTGTGTGTGTGTGCGTCGTGTGCGTGCGTGTGTGTGTGTTTGTGTGTGTGTGGGGCGTGTGTGTGTGTGTGTGTGTGTGTGTGTGTGTGTGTGTGTGTGTGTGTGTGTGTGTGTGTGCTCAGTTGTACTCACCTAGTTGTGGTTGCACGGGTCAAGCAACTAGGTCACTCTTCCTAGTCCATGAGCTTTATCATACCTCTTCTTAAAGCTATGTATGGATCCTGCCTCCACTACATCGCTTCCCAAAACTATTCCACTTCCTGACAACTCCGTGACTGAAGAAATACTTCCTAACATCCCTGTGATTCATATGTGTCCTCAACTTCCAACTGTGACACCTTGTTGCTGTGTCCCATCTCCGGAACATCCTGCTTCTGTCCACCTTGTCTATTCCTTTCAGTATTTTATATGTCATTATTATATGCCCCCATCTCTCCTTTCCTCCAGTGTCGTTAGGTCGATTTCCCTTAACCTCTCTTCGTAGGACATACCCCTTAGCTCCGGGACTAGTCTTATTGCAAACCTTTGCACTTTCTCTAGTTTCATCACGTGCTTGGCTAGGTGTGGGTTCCAAACTGGTGCTGCATACTCCAAAATAGGCCTAACGTACACAATGTACAGGGTCCTGAACGAGTGCTGTTCTTAGGTTTGCTCGGCGGCCGTGTGCTGCAGCAGTTATTTGGTTGATGTGCTCCTCAGATGTGCCTGGTGTTATACTCATCCCAAGATCTTTTTCCTTGAGTGAGGTTTATAGTCTCTGGCCCCCTAGATTGTACTCCGTTTGCGGCGGTCTTCTTTGCTCTTCCTCAATCTTCCTGACTTTACACTTGGTGGGGTTGAACTCCAGTAGCCAGTTGCTGGACCAGGTCTGCAGCCTGTCCAGATCCCTTTGTAGTTCTGCCTGGTCCTCTTCCTATTGAATTCTTCTCATGAACTTCACATTATCTGCATACAGAGACACTTCTGAGTCTATTCTTTCCGTCATGTCGTTCACAAATACCCGAATCAGCACCGATTCTAGGATTGACCCCTGTGGAACCCCGCTGGTCACAGGCGTCCACAATGACACCTCGTCACTTACCATGACTCTCTGTTGTCCTCCTGACAGGTATTCCCTGATGCATTGCAGTGCCTTCCCTATTACCGCTGCCTGGTCCTTCAGCTTTTGCATTAATCTCTTGTGTGGAACTGTGTCAAACGCCTTCTTACAGGCGAAGAAAACACAGTCTACCCATCCCTCTCTCTCTTGTCTTACTGGTGTCAGCCTGTCAGTAAGTTTGTGTCACAGGATTTCCCGTCCCTGAAACCGTGCTGGTTGTCGTTAATAAGCTCATTCCTCTCTAGGTGTTCCAGCACTCTTCCGAAAATCTTCTACATGACTTTGCATACTATGCATACCAGTGACACTGGTCTGTAGTTTAATGTTTCGGGTCTGTCTCTTCTGTTAAAAATTGGGACTACATTTGCTGTCTTCCATACCTCAGGTAGTCGCCCTGTTTTGAAAGATGTGTTGAAGATTGTTGTTAGTGGTACACATAGCGTCTCGATTCCCTCTCTCAGGACCAATGGAGAGATGTTATCCGGCCCCATTGCCTTTGAGGTATCTAACTGTTTGTGTGTGTGTGTGTATGTGTACTCACCTAGTTGTGGTTGTAGGGGTCGATTCACAGCTCCTGACTCCGAGTATGTGGGGAATATTTTCATATATTTGAACTATAAAATATGTATTGTAGAGGGTCGAGTCCCAGCCCTCCAAGTATTTTAATTATCTGCAACCGTGTTCATTCCGTCCTAGCCTAATGGTACCCTATCATACCTATTCTTCAAGCTCTGCATCAAGACTGCCTTCACCACTTCTGAGTTATACCATAACTGTTTTATCAATGAGTTGTATAAACAATTTCTAACATAGCTGGGTCTAAGTCCCCCCTGTGGTTCCGCTTCTCGAACATATCTTGAGACATCACTCCCTCTTTAAGAAATTAAAGTATTCTGGTCTGGTGGTGACAAAGTTGTGGACAACTTTGAAAAGGAGGGGAAAGGGGGGGGCAGCCTGTCCCAGACTTTGTTTTTTAACTGATAAATAACAAAAAAAAAGTCACAATACCGTGACTGGAACGATACACAAATAACCCGCACATAGAAGAGAGGAGCTTACGACGACGTTCCGGTCTGACTTGGACCATTTACAAAGTCACACTGGTCCAAGTCGGACCGAAACGTCGTCGTAAGCTCCTCTCTTCTATGTGCGGGTTATTTGTGTATTTTTCAACTGATGTTTTTATCTTACTGACAGAGTATATGGAGTATATGTAGTATACGGTAATATGACGATAAAAAAAAGTTCTTTGGTGATAACCATGAAAAAAATATGTACCATAATGGTTATAATCATTATCATGATTTTTTTAAAGAGGTCGAGGGGTAAGCCAGTGGAAGGCCTCGGTCAGATGACCAAAAGCTCCGGCTGTGGGTCACCATATGATCAGCGTCAGGAAACACTTGTCTTGTTTCCTGACAAATATTAAACCTACAAGAAAAAAAAATCTTCTGTATGGCAACACTGGTGTAAAGTGCCCAGGAAAAGTGGGCATAAAAAATAATGGGTGTTAAGTGTCGACAATATAACAAAATCCCATAAAATAAGCTATTATCAGCAGTGAGAAATTGTTATCCAGCAAAAAAAAAAATTCGAAATTTAAAAATGGGGTCAAGAATTTTCCTCGATTAAGAAACTAAGAAGCTACGACAACAAACAATGAAACTACGACAACAAACAATGAAACTACGACAACAAACAATGAAGCTACGACAACAAACAATGAAGCTACGACAACAAACAATGAAACTACGACAACAAACAATGAAGCTACGACAACAAACAATGAAACTACGACAACAAACAATGAAGCTACGACAACAAACAATGAAGCTACGACAACAAACAATGAAGCTACGACAACAAACAATGAAGCTACGACAACAAACAATGAAACTACGACAACAAACAATGAAGCTACGACAACAAACAATGAAACTACGACAACAAACAATGAAGCTACGACAACAAACAATGAAACTACGACAACAAACAATGAAGCTACGACAACAAACAATGAAGCTACGACAACAAACAATGAAGCTACGACAACAAACAATGAAGCTACGACAACAAACAATGAAGCTACGACAACAAACAATGAAGCTACGACAACAAACAATGAAGCTACGACAACAAACAATGAAGCTACAACAACAAATAATGAAGCTACGACAACAAACAGTGAAGCTACGACAACAAACAATGAAGCTACGACAACAAACAATGAAGCTACGACAACAAACAATGAAGCTACAACAACAAATAATGAAGCTACGACAACAAACAATGAAGCTACGACAACAAACAATGAAGCTACAACAACAAATAATGACGCTACAACAACAAACAATGAAGCTACGACAACAAACAATGAAGCTACGACAACAAACAATGAAGCTACGACAACAAACAATGAAGCTACGACAACAAACAATGAAGCTACGATAACAAACAATGAAGCTACAACAACAAATAATGAAGCTACGACAACAAACAATGAAGCTACGACAACAAACAATGAAGCTACGACAACAAACAATGAAGCTACGACAACAAACAATGAAGCTACGACAACAAACAATGAAGCTACGATAACAAAAAATGAAGCTACAACAACAAATAATGAAGCTACGACAACAAACAATGAAGCTACGACAACAAACAATGAAGCTACGACAACAAACAATGAAGCTACAACAACAAGCAATGAAGCTACGACAACATACAATGAAGCTACGACAGCAAACAATGAAGCTACGACAACAAACAATGAAGCTACAACAACAATGAAGCTACGACAACAAACAATGAAGCTACAACAACAAACAATGAGATACAACAACAATGAAGCTACAACAAACAATGAGATACAACAACAAACAATGAAGCTACAGCAACAAACAATGAAGCTACAACAACAAACAATGAAGCTGCAACAACAAACAATGAAGCTACAACAACAAACAATGAAGCTACAACAACAAATAATGAAGCTACAGCAACAAACAATGAAGCTACGACAAAAAATAATGAAGCTGCAACAACAAGCAATGAAGCTACGACAACAAACAATGAAGCTACAACAACAAACAATGAGATACAACAACAAACAATGAAGCTACAACAACAAACAATGAAGCTACGACAACAAACAATGAGATACAACAACAAACAATGAAGCTACAACAACAAACAATGAAGCTACGACAACAAACAATGAAGCTACAACAACAAACAATGAAGCTACAACAACAAACAATGAAGCTACGACAACAAACAATGAAGCTACAAGAACAAACAATGAGATACAACAACAAACAATGAAGCTACAACAACAAACAATGAAGCTACGACAACAAACAATGAAGCTACAACAACAAACAATGAAGCTACAACAACAATGAAGCTACAACAACAAACAATGAAGCTACAACAACAAACAATGAAGCTACAAAAACAAACAATGAAGCTACAAAAACAAACAATGGAGCTACAACAACAAACAATGAAGCTACAACAACAAACAATGAAGCTACGACAACAAACAATGAAACTACGACAAAAAGCAATGAAGCTACAACAACAAACAATGAAGCTACAACAACAAACAATGAGATACAACAACAAACAATGAGATACAACAACAAACAATGAAGCTACAACAGCAAACAATGAAGCTACAACAACAAACAATGAAGCTACAACAACAATGAAGCTACAACAACAAACAATGAAGCTATGAAAAACAATAAAGCTACAACAACAAACAATGAAGCTACAACAACAAACAATGAAGCTACAACAACAAACAATGAAGCTACAAAAACAAACAATGAAGATACAACAACAAACAATGAAACTACAACAACAAACAATGAAGCTACGACAACAAACAATGAAGCTACAACAACAAACAATGAAGATACAACAACAAACAATGAAGCTACGACAACAAACAATGAAGCTACAACAACAAACAATGAAGATACAACAACAAACAATGAAGCTACAACAACAAACAATGAAGCTACAACAATGATGCTACAACAATGAAGTTACAACAACAATGAAGCTACAACAACAAACAATGAAGCTACAACAATGATGCTACAACAATGAAGTTACAACAACAATGAAGCTACAACAGTGAAGCTACAACAACAATGAAGCTACAACAGTGAAGCTACAACAACAATGAAGCTACAACAGTGAAGCTACAACAACAATGAAGCTACAACAGTGAAGCTTCAACAACAATGAAGCTACAACAGTGAAGCTACAACAACAATGAAGCTACAACAACAATGAAGTCACAACAACAATGAAGTTACAACAACAATGAAGTTACAACAACAATGAAGTTACAACAACAATGAAGTTACAACAACAATGAAGTTACAACAACAATGAAGTTACAACAACAATGAAGTTACAACAACAATGAAGTTACAACAACAATGAAGTTACAACAACAATGAAGTTACAACAACAATGAAGTTACAACAGCAAACAATGAAGCTACAACAATGAAGTTACAACAACAATGAAGTTACAACAACAATGAAGTTACAACAACAATGAAGTTACAACAACAATGAAGTTACAACAACAATGAAGTTACAACAACAATGAAGCTACAACAACAATGAAGTTACAACAACAATGAAGTTACAACAACAATGAAGTTACAACAACAAACAATGAAGCTACAACAACAATGACGTTACAACAACAATGAAGTTACAACAACAATGAAGTTACAACAACAAACAATGAATCTACAACAATGAAGTTACAACAACAATGAAGTTACAACAACAATGAAGTTACAACAACAATGAAGTTACAACAACAAACAATGAATCTACAACAATGAAGTTACAACAACAATGAAGTTACAACAACAATGAAGTTACAACAACAATGAAGTCACAACAACAATGAAGTTACAACAACAATGAAGTTACAACAACAATGAAGCTACAACAACAATGACGTTACAACAACAATGAAGTTACAACAACAATGAAGTTACAACAACAAACAATGAATCTACAACAATGAAGTTACAACAACAATGAAGTTACAACAACAATGAAGTTACAACAACAATGAAGCTACAACAATGATGTTACAACAAGAATGAAGTTACAACAACAATGAAGCTACAACAACAATGAAGTTACAACAACAATGAAGTTACAACAACAAACAATGAAGCTACAACAATAATGAAGTTACAACAACAATGAAGTTACAACAACAATGAAGTTACAACAACAAACAATGAAGCTACAACAATGAAGTTAAAACAACAATGAAGTTACAACAACAATGAAGTTACAACAACAATGAAGTTACAACAACAATGAAGTTACAACAACAATGAAGTTACAACAACAATGAAGTTACAACAACAATGAAGTTACAACAACAATGAAGTTACAACAACAATGAAGTTACAACAACAATGAAGTTACAACAACAATGAAGTTACAACAACAATGAAGCTACAACAACAATGAAGTTACAACAACAATGAAGTTACAACAACAATGAAGTTACAACAACAAACAATGAAGCTACAACAATGAAGTTACAACAACAATGAAGTTACAACAACAATGAAGTTACAACAACAATGAAGTTACAACAACAATGAAGTTACAACAACAATGAAGCTACAACAACAATGAAGTTACAACAGCAATGAAGTTACAACAACAATGAAGCTACAACAACAATGAAGTTACAACAACAATGAAGTTACAACAACAATGAAGCTACAACAACAATGAAGTTACAACAACAATGAAGTTACAACAACAATGAAGTTACAACAACAATGAAGTTACAACAACAATGAAGCTACAACAACAATGAAGTTACAACAACAATGAAGTTACAACAACAATGAAGTTACAACAACAATGAAGTTACAACAACAATGAAGTTACAACAACAATGAAGTTACAACAACAATGAAGCTACAACAACAATGAAGTTACAACAACAAACAATGAAGCTACAACAACAATGAAGTTACAACAACAATGAAGTTACAACAACAAACAATGAAGCTTCAACAATGAAGTTACAACAACAATGAAGTTACAACAACAATGAAGTTACAACAACAATGAAGTTACAACAACAATGAAGTTACAACAACAATGAAGTTACAACAACAATGAAGTTACAACAACAATGAAGTTACAACAACAATGAAGTTACAACAACAATGAAGTTACAACAACAATGAAGTTACAACAACAATGAAGTTACAACAACAATGAAGTTACAACAACAATGAAGTTACAACAACAATGAAGTTACAACAACAATGAAGTTACAACAACAATGAAGTTACAACAACAATGAAGTTACAACAACAATGAAGTTACAACAACAAACAATGAAGCTACAACAATGAAGTTACAACAACAATGAAGTTACAACAACAATGAAGTTACAACAACAATGAAGTTACAACAACAATGAAGTTACAACAACAATGAAGTTACAACAACAAACAATGAAGCTACAACAATGAAGTTACAACAACAATGAAGTTACAACAACAATGAAGCTACAACAACAATGAAGTTACAACAACAATGAAGTTACAACAACAATGAAGTTACAACAACAATGAAGTTACAACAACAATGAAGTTACAACAACAATGAAGTTACAACAACAATGAAGTTACAACAACAATGAAGCTACAACAACAATGAAGTTACAACAACAATGAAGTTACAACAACAATGAAGCTACAACAACAATGAAGTTACAACAACAATGAAGCTACAACAACAATGAAGCTACAACAATAATGAAGTTACAACAACAATGAAGCTACAACAACAATGAAGCTACAACAACAATGAAGTTACAACAACAATGAAGCTACAACAACAATGAAGCTACAACAACAATGAAGTTACAACAACAATGAAGCTACAACAACAATGAAGCTACAACAACAATGAAGCTACAACAACAATGAAGTTACAACAACAATGAAGCTACAACAACAATGAAGCTACAACAACAATGAAGCTACAACAACAATGAAGTTACAACAACAATGAAGCTACAACAACAATGAAGCTACAACAACAATGAAGTTACAACAACAATGAAGCTACAACAACAATGAAGCTACAACAACAATGAAGTTACAACAACAATGAAGCTACAACAATAATGAAGTTACAACAACAATGAAGTTACAACAACAATGAAGTTACAACAACAAACAATGAAGCTACAACAATGAAGTTACAACAACAATGAAGTTACAACAACAATGAAGTTACAACAACAATGAAGTTACAACAACAATGAAGTTACAACAACAATGAAGCTACAACAACAATGAAGTTACAACAGCAATGAAGTTACAACAACAATGAAGCTACAACAACAATGAAGTTACAACAACAATGAAGTTACAACAACAATGAAGCTACAACAACAATGAAGTTACAACAACAATGAAGTTACAACAACAATGAAGTTACAACAACAATGAAGTTACAACAACAATGAAGCTACAACAACAATGAAGTTACAACAACAATGAAGTTACAACAACAATGAAGTTACAACAACAATGAAGTTACAACAACAATGAAGTTACAACAACAATGAAGTTACAACAACAATGAAGCTACAACAACAATGAAGTTACAACAATAAACAATGAAGCTACAACAACAATGAAGTTACAACAACAATGAAGTTACAACAACAAACAATGAAGCTTCAACTTACAACAACAATGAAGTTACAACAACAATGAAGTTACAACAACAATGAAGTTACAACAACAATGAAGTTACAACAACAATGAAGTTACAACAACAATGAAGTTACAACAACAATGAAGTTACAACAACAATGAAGTTACAACAACAATGAAGTTACAACAACAATGAAGTTACAACAACAATGAAGTTACAACAACAATGAAGTTACAACAACAATGAAGTTACAACAACAATGAAGTTACAACAACAATGAAGTTACAACAACAATGAAGTTACAACAACAATGAAGTTACAACAACAATGAAGTTACAACAACAATGAAGTTACAACAACAATGAAGTTACAACAACAATGAAGTTACAACAACAATGAAGTTACAACAACAATGAAGTTACAACAACAATGAAGTTACAACAACAAACAATGAAGCTACAACAATGAAGTTACAACAACAATGAAGTTACAACAACAATGAAGTTACAACAACAATGAAGTTACAACAACAATGAAGTTACAACAACAATGAAGTTACAACAACAATGAAGTTACAACAACAAACAATGAAGCTACAACAATGAAGTTACAACAACAATGAAGTTACAACAACAATGAAGTTACAACAACAATGAAGCTACAACAACAATGAAGTTACAACAACAATGAAGTTACAACAACAATGAAGTTACAACAACAATGAAGTTACAACAACAATGAAGTTACAACAACAATGAAGTTACAACAACAATGAAGTTACAACAACAATGAAGCTACAACAACAATGAAGTTACAACAACAATGAAGTTACAACAACAATGAAGCTACAACAACAATGAAGTTACAACAACAATGAAGCTACAACAACAATGAAGCTACAACAATAATGAAGTTACAACAACAATGAAGCTACAACAACAATGAAGCTACAACAACAATGAAGTTACAACAACAATGAAGCTACAACAACAATGAAGCTACAACAACAATGAAGTTACAACAACAATGAAGCTACAACAACAATGAAGCTACAACAACAATGAAGCTACAACAACAATGAAGTTACAACAACAATGAAGCTACAACAACAATGAAGCTACAACAACAATGAAGCTACAACAACAATGAAGTTACAACAACAATGAAGCTACAACAACAATGAAGCTACAACAACAATGAAGTTACAACAACAATGAAGCTACAACAACAATGAAGCTACAACAACAATGAAGTTACAACAACAATGAAGCTACAACAATAATGAAGTTACAACAACAATGAAGTTACAACAACAATGAAGTTACAACAACAATGAAGTTACAACAACAATGAAGTTACAACAACAATGAAGTTACAACAACAATGAAGTTACAACAACAATGAAGTTACAACAACAATGAAGTTACAACAACAATGAAGTTACAACAACAATGAAGTTACAACAACAATGAAGTTACAACAACAATGAAGTTACAACAACAATGAAGTTACAACAACAAACAATGAAGCTTCAACAATGAAGTTACAACAACAATGAAGTTACAACAACAATGAAGTTACAACAACAATGAAGTTACAACAACAAACAATGAAGCTTCAACAATGAAGTTACAACAACAATGAAGTTACAACAACAATGAAGTTACAACAACAATGAAGCTACAACAACAATGAAGTTACAACAACAAACAATGAAGCTACAACAACAATGAAGTTACAACAACAAACAATGAAGCTACAACAACAATGAAGTTACAACAACAAACGATGAAGCTACAACAACAATGAAGTTACAACAACAAACAATGAAGCTACAACAACAATGAAGTTACAACAACAAACAATGAAGCTACAACAACAATGAAGTTACAACAACAAACAATGAAGCTACAACAACAATGAAGTTACAACAACAAACAATGAAGCTACAACAACAATGAAGTTACGACAACAATGAAGTTACAACAACAAACAATGAAGCTTCAACAATGAAGTTACAACAACAAACAATGAAGTTACAACAACAATGAAGTTACAACAACAATGAAGTTACAACAACAATGAAGTTACAACAACAATGAAGCTACAACAATGAAGCTAAAATGAAGCTAAAAAACAAGCTACAACAACATCAACAACAACAACTATCTAATTAACTTCCTAGATCATCGAAGATAAAGAAAATAATGAATTTTATATCTTCAAGTGAGTGTAGTTTTGTCTTGAGCTGTTGTTTCATAATATTTATACCTTAAAACAACGAAAATAAAGAAAACGTCGAAGTCTCGGCAATGTAACAAAATCTCGTTAAATAAGCTATTATTAGCATTGCGAAATTGTTATCGGGAAAAATTCGAAATTTCAGATAATTTGACTTGGAAAAAATCAAGGGAATGAAATTTTAACACCGAAATATTCTTTGTATTATTCAATAATTATCGAAGTCAAAAAAATCCAGTCTGTTTTGAATATCATTCATTTGTTTCACTGATCACTCATCAATCACTTGTAATCAAATATATATTTTTTTAATATTAAATAAATCGCCTGGCAGATTACTATAAATACTTTATCTCAAGCCCAGGCAAATTAATAATTGTATCGACTCCAACACGACCAAATTATCTTCCACTAACACTGCCAGAGTATTTTCCACTATCATCAGGAGACTATTTACCACTAATATCAGGAGACTATTTACCACTATTATCAGGAGAGTATTTACCACTATTATCAGGAGAGTATTTACCACTATTATCAGGAGAGTATTTTCCACTAATATCAGGAGAGTATTTTCCACTAATATCAGGAGAGTATTTTCCACTAGTATCAAGAGAGTTTTTTCCACTATCATAAGGAGAGTATTTTCCACTATCATCAGGAGAGTATTTTCCACTATCATAAGGAGAGTATTTTCCACTATCATCAGGAGAGTATTTTCCACTATCATCAGGAGAGTATTTTCCACTATCATAAGGAGAGTATTTTCCACTATCATCAGGAGAGTATTTTCCACTATCATAAGGAGAGTATTTTCCACTATCATCAGGAGAGTATTTTCCACTATCATCAGGAGAGTATTTTCCACTATCATCAGGAGAGTATTTTCCACTATCATCAGGAGAGTTTCTTCCACTATAAAGGTGTTCAGAGCTGTCACAACACTGATGGTTTATTAAGTGTGAAGGTAGACTGACTCAGATGTCACCCAGTCTTCGTCTCGTGGTTAAGACACATGTGCAGCAGTTGGGTATCTTTATTACTGAAATGTCCCACCTACACAGTAGGCTTCTTCAGTCAAATAGAGAGGCAACAGGTGTAGTAGTGAAACGAAGATGATTTGATCAGTCCATCAACATTGGGGAAATAGTGTTTGAGGTCGTCAGTCTTTCGAAACTTGTCGGTATTTAATACCAGATTCAACAGTTAGTTTCACGGTGAATTATTCGATATGCTGGTGAACGTGGCGTCTCACTCTCTTACAAGGTCAGCTATGTGTACTCACCTAATTGTGGTTGCAGTGGTCGAGACTCAGTTCCTGGCTCCGCATCTTCACTGATCGCAAATTTGTGTGTTTGTGTGGGAACACGGATCACAGTTTGTGGTTTTGACCAGCTGGGGTGGGTTTTCTCTGTCAGGTCAGCAGAGTTTGTTTATAGCGTACAGCTGGAAATTCTTGATCTTGAATAAATGGTTTAGACAACGAGCAAGTTGACAAATGAAACACTTGTGCAACATTAAAGATACCCGAATGTTGCACAAGTGTTTAATTTATTCTTGATCTTGATAAATTAGACACATGTGCAACCCAAGTGTTGCACATGTGTCTAATTTATCAACATGTCGGTTCTCTGAACCATTCATCTACAAATTCTTGATCTTGTTGAGTTTGACGTTGATGGCATCTATAATGTATAATACATGGAGGTCCTCCACTCTGTCAGTCTGCCTGGTGTTTGAGATGCGATGAAGAGCTTTGTTCCGGACTCTCTGGTAGTTTGAGCTTCCTGGTGTTTGTTGGGAGTGACGGGTACTCGTAGAAATGTTTCTTAACATGGGCCGGAAGGGGGGGAGGGAAGAGGCCTGTCTTAATCTGTCATGTTGGTAGGGATGAGCTTTTGCTAAATTAACTTTATTACGTGTTAGGTGGCACTCATTAGCCTTACAGTTGATAAACCAAGATCTCGTTACTCTGGATGATGACAGTGTTATCATTGACGGTAGTTCCTCCCTCGCTCTCAGTCGTTCTTGTGTTACATTCAGTGATGCTAATTTGTACTGCGTCAGGGTTGGCGGTAACTCTGCTCTTCTTCCAATTAGCAATGAGTTTCAATTCCTCATTCATCCTTTCAATCACGTTCACATACTTGTCCTCGCAGCAGTTATCTGCCGAGGTTTAGGATATGTATATTACACCGTCGGCAAATTTGGTTATGATATCCCTATAGTGAGGCTAGGAAGGTCGTAGACGAGGTAGAGGGCTGAGGCAGGAGTCCCTGTCAGTGAAAGGATGAGGCTTATGTTGTTCAAGAGTGTGTACATCACACGTTAAGAATGTCTAGTAGTGGTGGAGAATGTCAGGTAGTTTGAACATCAGGTCATCATGCCAGAGACTGTCAAATGCTTTCTTTGCCTGTCTTGTTACAATAAGTGCCAGAGCCTGTCGAAAGCCTACGTCTCATGGAGAGACAAGTGCCAGAATTCTCATCAATCCACATCAGTGATATTCATGGGTTATATAAACCTTGGTAATAGACACTGACGAACTGGTTTTCTAAAACAAGTGAACACTACCTGAAGTATTCCTGGAGAGGGTTTCGGGGATCAACGCCCCCGCGGCCCGGTCTGAGACCAGGCCTCGTGGTGGATCAGGGTCTGATCAACCAGGCTGTTACTGCTGGCCGCACGTATACCGACGTACGAACCACAGCCCGGCTGATCGGGTACTGACTTTAGGTGCCTGTCTAGCACCTTCTTGAAGACAGCCAGGGGTCTTGAAGACAGCCAGGTGTCTTGCAGACAGCTATGGGTCTTAAAGACAGCCAGGGGTCTTGAAGGCAGCCAGGGGTCTTGAAGTCAGCCAGAGGTCTTGAAGTCAGCCAGGGGTCTTGAAGTCAGCCAGAGGTCTTGAAGGCAGCCAGGGGTCTTGAAGTCAGCCAAGGGTCTATTAGTAATTCCCCTTAGTACATATAAGAAAACGTTTCGGTCCTGGGAACTTGATCACTTCTAACACTCAGAAGTTAAAGAATAACACACGTGTGCAGTATCTAGGTATCTTTGTTGTAGACGTTTCGCCATCCATCTTTACCAATGCAAATTTGTATTGATACAGTCACTGGAGGGCGAAACGTCTACAATAAAGATACCCATTTATGACACATATGTTTAGTTCTTCATCTTATCGGTATTGCATACCACACATATAATTTACAGATTAAAATGACAGTATATACAGGCGGAGAGTGAGGTGTGAGTGACACATGGTGACCTGAAGAATGCCATAATAGGTAGGCGCTAGACCCGTAGGGCTCATTCACCGCCTGGAACGAATGACAAGTGAACTGAGACTGAACCATGGGGAAGATAACTCTACTCCCTTGAATCAAGAGCCCTTCAACGACATCAAGGATAAACTGCAGTGGTGGTATTGGAAAACCCACCTTCCCACCGCCCTCCCTGTGCACGAAGTACCATCTAATGACTAAACTACCACTTGGAAGCGTGTCCAAGGGCCAATTAGCGTCGGGGAATGGTTCAGCTGCCTCGTTAGAGCTCACTTGTTGCGGCGCGTGTGAGTAAACAATCCAACAACCACTTAACGACCAATTACAGAGGCAATTGGGCAGTTAGATGCGCGATACGGTGATTAGCTCTAAGCTCCTTCTCTGATTGGCTGATTGCCAACTTTGACAATATTCGACTGCAATTTGATTTTCTTTTTGTAATCTTTTAGTTAAGAGAATATATATATTCTCTCTCTCTCTCTCTCTCTCTCTCTCTCTCTCTCTCTCTCTCTCTCTCTCTCTCTCTCTCTCTCTCTCTCTCTCTCTCCCCCCTTTTTAACCTACGTGTCACTCTTCTTACATCACATTGTTCCTACAGTTCTCGTACACAGGGCAGCAGCAGCGCACTGCTCATGTACTACTGTTAAAAATAATATTCTAGGTCAAGTCCATTCATTGACATCCAACTGAAAGGTAATTCACCTGCAGACTCCCTCTGTTAATACCACTACCACCAGAGTACCACCCTTCCCTGCCACCACTACCACCAGAGTACCACCCTTCCCTGCCACCACTACCACCAGAGTACCACCCTTCCCTGCCACCACTACCACCAGAGTACCACCCTTCCCTGCCACCACTACCACCAGAGTACCACCCTTCCCTGCCACCACTACCACCAGAGTACCACCCTTCCCTGCCACCACTACCACCAGAGTACCACCCTTCCCTGCCATCAGTATCCCCAGAGTACCACTTAGCTACCACCCGTATCAGCAGAGTACTAGCCTTCCCTACCACCAGTATCACCAGAGTACCACCCTCACCTGTTACCAGTATCACCAGAGCACGACCCTTTCCTGCCACCAGTATCACCAGAGTACCACCCTCACCTGTTACCAGTATCACCAGAGCACGACCCTTTCCTGCCACCAGTATCACCAGAGTACTACCCTTCCCTGGCACCAGTGCCACCAGAGTACCAGTTTCACTGTCACTGCCACCTTACCTACACTAACACCCACAAGTCTGAACTAAACATTAAACGAATTCAAATATCGCAAAAGAAGCGACAAGGCCTTGTCTATGAGCAACAGTTAAAAACTAGCTTTGTATTCAGCAGGGAGGGCACAGAGAGGAGCAGGATCCTCTGCTAGCAGGTTTTTAAAAGAATTAGGTTGGGATATCGTCACCTCCAGATAAATGCAGATACCACATGATAACCTCGTAACCCTGCACGGTAAATGTGTAAGTTCTGTGATAAGGAACAGAAGCACTGTCTTCAACACCACATGTTAATGTCATGTCAGCAGTGACTCTAGATCCAAGGAAGTCTGCTGAAGATAACTTATACTTATGGATATCCCCATTGTCGACCTCCCTAGATGAGAACTATAGCAACCTTGCTAAGTTAAGAATGATAATTAACAACTGGACGTCAACACTGCAAACTGAGTTGTTAGCCATCCTAATGACACTAAAGTTCACTTATGGCACTGAGCTTGACTCTGATTATCACCGATTCTGCGTGATCACTGAAGGTTCTCGACTTGAATAATGACTAACAACATGCTCATTAAAGAAGCCTGATATAGATATTACAAAATCAGTGGGAAATTAATGTGCATTTCTTATGGGTTGAATCACACACTGAATTAATCCTTCGTGATAAACCGACAAGTCAGCCAAAGAAAGTACCTTGAAGGAAAATATAGAATATAACCTGGGTATATCTATCGATAGGAATATTAATGAGAAGAAAAGTAAATAATGAAAGCGAATGTCAGAGGAATACAGTTAGAAGCCTGAGTAGATCTTTCTTTCACTATGATAACATGAATGTAGTTATGTATATTTGCGAAGCAATTTGAATCAGTTTGGTGTTGTAGTAGCCAGGCTTAGGCTGAGATACAAGTATGTACTTCTGGCAGTCTGGTGTTGTAGTAGCCAGGCTTAGGCTGAGATACAAGTATGTACTTCTGGCAGTTTGGTGTTGCAGTAGCCAGGCTTAGGCTGAGATACAAGTATGTACTTCTGGCAGTTTGGTGTTGCAGTAGCCAGGCTTAGGCTGAGATACAAGTATGTACTTCTGGCAGTCTGGTGTTGTAGTAGCCAGGCTTAGGCTGAGATACAAGTATGTACTTCTGGCAGTTTGGTGTTGCAGTAGCCAGGCTTAGGCTGAGATACAAGTATGTACTTCTGGCAGTCTGGTGTTGTAGTAGCCAGGCTTAGGCTGAGATACAAGTATGTACTTCTGGCAGTTTGGTGTTGCAGTAGCCAGGCTTAGGCTGAGATACAAGTATGTACTTCTGGCAGTTTGGTGTTGCAGTAGCCAGGCTTAGGCTGAGATACAAGTATGTACTTCTGGCAGTTTGGTGTTGCAGTAGCCAGGCTTAGGCTGAGATACAAGTATGTACTTCTGGCAGTTTGGTGTTGCAGTAGCCAGGCTTAGGCTGAGATACAAGTATGTACTTCTGGCAGTTTGGTGTTGCAGTAGCCAGGCTTAGGCTGAGATACAAGTATGTACTTCTGGCAGTTTGGTGTTGCAGTAGCCAGGCTTAGGCTGAGATACAAGTATGTACTTCTGGCAGTTTGGTGTTGTAGTAGCCAGGCTTAGGCTGAGATACAAATACTTCTGGCAACTTGGTATTGTAGGAGTCAGTCTTGGGTTGTATTGCAAGTAATTCTGGTAGTTTGGTATACGCAAAGATCTACTGATGTTACAGTAGCAAGGCTCAGGCTGAGTTACAAGTGCTTCCAGCAGTTCGGCACACACACACACACACACACACACACACACACACACACACACACACACACACACACACACACACACCTTATGATTACTATCTTGAACACTATGTGATTGATTGTCCACTTACTGAGGAAGATAGAAATAGACAGTATAATAATCTGATAGGTTGAGGTATCTTATTAGCGAAATAAGATACCGGATATATTAAGTAAATATCTTAAATTTGCATATAACAGTTACGACAGCTGTACATATAATTCCAGATGTACTCTTGTTAATAACCCTTTTGGGGCCTAGTTTCTAGGCCTTTTGTGTATCCATATGCTATTGCGCTACCATTCAAAGGATGGATATGGCAGTGCACAGATGGCTGACCCCCTTCCCCCTCCCTCTCTCTCTCTCTCTCTCTCTCTCTCTCTCTCTCTCTCTCTCTCTCTCTCTCTCTCTCTTTCTCTCTCTTTGTCAGTGTCACCTAATTTAACAACTCTCACCACCTCCTTCTCATTCCCCACTAAGAGTTAGCAGGTCGTGCAGGTACGGGGGTGAGGAAGAGGAGAGGGGAAGGGGGGGAGGGACGTGACAGTGAGGAGAGCACGAACTGCCTGGTTACCTTGCACGTGCTGAAGTGTGTGTGTGTGTGTGTGTGTGTGTGTGTGTGTGTGTGTGTGTGTGTGTGTGTGTGTGTGTGTGTGTGTGTGTGTGTGTGTGTGTGTGTGATCGTATCTAGAAAAAGTAAATGTAGGTGTGCGTGGGGGAAATAATAATAATAATAATAATAATAATAATAATAATAATAATAATAATAATAATAATAAAACAAAAATAATAAGCAGTAATAATAATAATAATAATAATAATAATAATAACAATAATAATATCTATAATAATAAATAATAAAATAATAATAATAATAATAACAATAATAATATCTATAATAATAAAT
The DNA here is from genome assembly GCF_038502225.1 of Cherax quadricarinatus. NCBI lineage: Eukaryota > Metazoa > Arthropoda > Malacostraca > Decapoda > Parastacidae > Cherax > Cherax quadricarinatus. Next base: position 35,874,249 of record NC_091302.1, on the reverse strand, counting down.
AATAAAATAATAATAATAATAACAATAATAATATCTATAATAATAAATAATAAAATAATAATTATAATAATAGTAATAATAGCAATAGTAATAAAAATAATAATAATAATAATAAACAATCCTCTAGTTGCCAAGTATAAAAATCGTGTAATAAGGGAATTCGAACCTCCTAATCCCGGACTAATTGCATTCCTTTCACTGCACATGGGATCAACTTTCTATGACGGTGGGATCAGCGGCGCCAGCCTTGATCCCTTCAATTTGTTCTGATCCTATCTTGAAGTCACCTTTGGGAAGGATGGCAGGGGAGAGGAGGGGATCTGCTGGAGCCTTTGTGACTGATGGGGGGAAGAGGAGGATCGGGAAGAGGAGGATCGAGAAGAGGAAGATCGGGAAGAGGAAGATCGGGAAGAGGAAGATCGGGAAAAGGAAGATAGGGGCTTGATCCTCCTCCTCCTCCTCCTCCCAGAAGGCATTGCCAGATGCTCTTCTTATTCTCTCTACGGCGCATTAAAGTGTTTAATTTCATTTTTTTTCTGCGTTTACTCGAGAAAGCGCTTGACTTCGACTCTTCATTTCATTTGTTTCACTGTAGTTCTTATCTTCTTTCACTGTGATAGAAATACACACATAGATACAACTGCTATCGAAGAAGGCAGTGAAGGAAGTCCATTCATCTTTTCTTTCCTGCATTCATCAGATTTTTGGATAACAATCCCTCGAAATTCAACGCGAAAAACACACCTAAAAAAATAAAATAACTAAAAAAAATATGCGGTCAAGAAACGAATCATTAAAAAAACACACTAAATACCACAATGCATCGTTCAACGAGAGTTAGCGTTCACTGTTGGGAAAATTTTCTTACGAACGCCCCCGCGTTGAACGCCCGTTTTCATATTCATTTAATTTCGTACTCGTTTATAACGCGGAAATTTTTGACTAACTTATTAAAACCTGCAGTGAAAAACGCTGACGTTTCGCTGACTATTTTCTCGCAGTGTGCAGAAATGAATGCTGGGAGAGCGAAACAAAATGAGCGAAAGAGACGTTCTGGGTTAAGCTCTCTGCTGGCATAACGTTTCGCTCTGTGGAGAGCTTCATTGAATCATAATAAATCTCTGTACATAAAACATGGCATGACTTGATAAAGCTCTACCCAGTCCAAGATGACGTCTTCAAGCTCTACACACAGTGAAACATGACTTAATAAAGCTCTACACAGTGAAACATGACTTAATAAAGCTCTACACACAGTGAAACATGACTTAATAAAGCTCTACACACAGTGAAACATGACTTAATAAAGCTCTACACAGTGAAACATCACTTAATAAAGCTCTACACAGTGAAACATCACTTAATAAAGCTCTACACAGTGAAACATCACTTAAGACTCTACCCAAAGTGTTACGTGACTTGATAAAGCTTTACACTGGGCGAAACGTTGACGCAATAAAAACTTGCATTTCAAGCTTTGTATTGTTTACCCAGTCACCACAAGTACGTCAGTTTTCGCCCACTTTTTTAACGAGGCCGAAACAATGCGCAAAACACACAGGGAATGCGCAGAAAAATATTCAAAGAAATACGCAAAAATACGCAAAAAAATTGAACGACAAAAAAACGTCCTCGCTCTTTTTAATATAATTTTCTTTTCACGGTTGTAAATAATTATGGATTATCAGGAATTATTTTCTTGAAGGGAGACTGGCTGGACGTCTAGCCTGAGGCTACGATATAATTAGGAAGAAGATTTTACCATCATGAACAAGTGAGGGGAGAGAGAGAGAGAGAGAGAGAGAGAGAGAGAGAGAGAGAGAGAGAGAGAGAGAGAGAGAGAGAGAGAGAGAGAGAGAGAGAGAGAGAGAGAAAGAGAGAGACAATATTATATATATATATATATATATATATATATATATATATATATATATATATATATATATAAACGTATTTGTTTCCCCTTCGTATACCAATTACTGTATACCTTCTTTTAAGAAAAATAAGTGAATATACAGGAAAAACATTATTGAGACCATCAAGATAAGAGGATCCAATCACCTTAGCAGGAGGATCTGATCCTGTAAAGCAACACACGGAGGATTAGTGGGTCAAGAAGACTCCAAGGAATGCGAGAAAATAAGGAATACTATAGGTATACTAGAGATAAATTGCTAGGTACATAGATAGATAGATAGAGAGAGAGAGAGAGAGAGAGAGAGAGAGAGAGAGAGAGAGAGAGAGAGAGAGAGAGAGAGAGAGAGAGAGAGATAATTGGGAGACAGACGGCACTAGAGATAATGATCAAGAAAAGAAAACAGAATAATAAAAAGAAATGTTGGGAGGGGGGGGGGAAGAAGGTCTTCCTCTCCCTTTGAAATTTCCCCTACCCCTTCCCTCTTCCCCTTCCCCTTCCCCTCTTCCTCTTCTCCTCTTCCCTCACCTCTCCCCTCACACCCTCCCTTCTTCCCTCGCCAGACACGTGACCAGAGGATCAGGTTACTGATCTCAGAGGAGTAATTATGTTATCTTGTGCATACCACACACACACACACACACATACACACACACACACACACGCACACACACACACACACACACACACACACACACACACACACACACAGGATCAATACATAGCTTTAAGAAGAGATACGATAAAGCTCATCGAGCAGAGAGTAGACTTAGAGGCGACCAGCGCAGAGGCGGGGCCAAGAGCTGTGACTTGGCCCCTGCAACCACATATAAACGAGTACATATATATGTGTGAGTACATACAGGTGAGTACATATAGGTGAGTATATACAAGTGAGTACATACAGGTGAATACATACAGGTGAGAATGGCCTCAAAAAAGGTGAGTGCATGTAACTGAGTTTACCTGGAGTTTACCTGGAGTTTACCTGGAGAGAGTTCCGGGGGTCAACGCCCCCGCGGCCCGGTGAATACATACAGGTGAGTACATACAGATGAGTACATATAGATGAGGCGAGTACACACTTCTCTGTCAGGGCAGTTGACGGACGGTAGGAAGTTGACACACACTGTGCCAATATTTCAGTAATAATGCCATATACCGGACAAGTCTTGCAATAATATTGGAGAATGTCATTAAAGGCGGAAAAAATACTTGGAGAGCAAAATATAACACTCAGATTAATGGATATCAATTCTATTAAGTCACAATAACAGTTACAAAAATCATTCAGTAGTTGAACGGACGGACTCTGTTATTTTTTCTTGGAGGAAAATATTAATGGAGTTTCCCCATCAATGAATAATTTGGAAATTGCCCCCAACCCCCCCCCCCCCCACCCCGAAAAAACGGAATAAGAAGCAAAGGAAAAAAACCGGGAAATTGTGAGCGACTTTCTATTTGAGAGAAAAATGTAAGAAAAAAAAAAAGATTCGTAAGAGGGAAAGTGTCCTAAGGGGAGATTTAACGCGTGGGGCACCGCAAGGATGTGTACTGGCTCTGACAGTGTTTTCAGTTTGTATAAATTACTTAGCCGAAGGAAGAGAAAGTTATCTAAATTCGTTTCTGGACGATACAAATATTTTCCTTAAAGTAATCGATAAAAATTAATGTAAGTCTCTAGAAGATGACTTTGATAAATATTTAGAGTGAAGTGAGTGAGGATAGATGAAAATGAGTGAAACATGTGTAAAAGCTAGGTTTTGCCTAACGTTTCGCCTAAACAGTAGCCTTCTTCAGTCGAAAACGGAGTGGCTATATATGCGTCTGCTGTCTCTATATTTAGTGACCTCTAAACTCGAATGAAGAAGCCTACTGTGTAGGCGAAACGTTTCATAAATAAAATTTCTTAACTGTTGCTCATCTGTCTTACCTCATCTTCCTCTCGCTGTTGTTTATCTTCATTATAACGAAAACGGGAGACAGTGACACTGTGAGGAACATCAGACCTGTCGAAGATTAATGTTAAAGTCCATGACTTACGAAATCGTAAAGACAATTACAAACAAACCATACCACGGGTGGGATAGAACCCGCGGTCAGAGAGCTATAAAACTCCAGACCGACGAGTTAGCCACTAGGCCAGCTGGCTACAATAAGATGAATCATGTTGTAGCCAGCTGTCCCAGTGGCTAACACGTCGATCTTGAGTTTCAAGACTCTGACCGCGGGTTCTTTCCCCACCCGTGGTATGGTTTGTTACTGTCAATTTTTCATTCTGTTTGGCACCTGTATGATACTTCAGAGCCTGTAGATTTATGTGAAGCTGTGACCATGTGGTTTGAGTATCAACGTCGATAGTAATAACTAATTTTTAATGGGGTAGACCGGTAAGCCAGTGGAAGGCCTCGGTCAGATGACTAAAGGCTCCAACGGCTGGTCATCATACGACTAAGACCAGCGTCAGGAAACACTTGTCCTGTTTCCTGACGAACCTTACCTAACTTAACGTCATCAGCTTACTTTCAGCCATTTAAGAAAGTGACTTAAGTGTGGGATAATTTTCTGAGCAGTTACTTTTAGCTGAGGTTCAGTACGTCAGTGTAAAATAAATGGCTTAGAAATTATGAAGACAGTCAGGCTGGGGAGCTGACGAGAGTGAAGTGGAGAGTGAGGGGAGCCTTTTAATAGGTCCCACATCAGGGACACCAACTGATGCATTTAAATTTTATATTGGCTTAGAACTGACCCCAAAAATATTTCCTTTGGATTTAATTTTTTGAAAACACTTGCAAGGGGAAAAAGAAAGTTGTGCCAAGGTGGAGAAAAAAAGTGCCAAGGACACTTAACTAGTAGGCTAAGTGTTAATTAAAAAATATCGTAATCAAGTGGATCATTTAGTGGTGAAGAGGTCCACTTGTTCCCTGTGTAATGAGCGATGGATAAGTGGTCTACAGTGGGACCGCGTGAGAGACCCGGTCCCCTGGGTCATGACAGTGGTTAAGCAGTATGTCAACGGGGGTGGGAGGGAGAGGGAAGAGGAGTTGGAGGGGAGGGGATGGGATGGGAAGAGAAAAGAGGCAACAGTTCACCCCTCTCCACACCTCCCCCCACCCTCCTGTTGGTCTCACAAAACTCGGCCGCAAGAACACAGACCGTAACAAAAATCATTTTAATAATTATTATCATCATCAGTACCCATGAGTAATTCTAAAAAAAAAAATACACATGAGTAAATAATACAGTAGGTCGCTGAACTAGCTAAATACTATAACAATTTCAAATACAGTGCGTTTGTTTTTTGGGGCCAACGTAATAGCATAACAGGTAAGCGCATTCTTGTGGTTGGTGACTCTCAGGTAAGATATATTGACCGTGCTTTTTGTAATAGGAATAAGAAGATGAGAGATAGTGTGCTTCCCTGGAGCTGGTGTTGGGGACATAGTTAACAGGCTGGATAATATCATGTCAGGTAATGGGAACAAGCCCATTATCTGTCTCAGTGCTGGTGGAAATGATATTGGGAAGGGTAGGAGAGAAGAGCTGCTAGATAAGTACAGGTCAGCTATAGATTTCATTAAGTCTAAGGGAGGGGTCCCAATCATATGTAGCATCTTGCCTAGAAGGGGAGTAGGAAATGAATGGTTGTCTAGGGCAATTGGTGTAAATTGCTGGCTAGACAGATACTGCAAGGAACTTGCAATCCCATTCATTGACAACTGGAACAACTTTTATGGCAAACATGATATGTATGCAAGGGATGGGGTACATCTCTCTGGGGCTGGGGTGGTAGCACTTGCAGACTCAATTGAGAAGGCCATTGGTGAAATGCCTATGATTTTAAACTGATAGAAGATAGAGGTTGGAAACAGTAAATGTATAAAAGGCATTCAGCATGAAGTTATAAATAAAGACAATAGATCAGGTCAGCAAACAAAAGGGGACAGCAGAGGGCAGCAAGGGACTAGCTCCCTTAAGGCTTACTATACTTAATAGCAGGAGTGTAAGAAATAAGATAGATGAGCTAAGATTAATTGCAAGTGCAGGAAACATAGATATTATTGCTATAACAGAGACCTGGCTCAGTCTGAAAGATAGAGAGATGCCCTCTGAATGTCACATACAAGGCTATAAATTATTCCACATTGACAGGGTCAACAGGAAGGGTGGTGGAGTAGCGATGTATGTCAGAGACAATTTAAATTGTTGTGTTAGACAAGATATAAAATTAGAAGCGTCGGCCACTGAATCTGTTTGGTTGCAGCTTCTCGAGGGCCGAGAAAAGCTGGTTTTGGGTGTGATTTACAGGGCCCCAAATCTTGATAGGGAGTGCAGTAAACTTCTACGGGACGAAATTCGTAAGGCATCTACATACGAAAATGTTGTGCTAATGGGAGATTTCAACTATAGACAGATTGACTGGGGCAATTTGACAGGAAATTTAGAGTCAGGTGACTTTCTTGATACGATCAAGGATTGTTTTTTAAAACAGTTTGTAACAGAGCCAACTAGGGGAAATAACCTCCTTGACTTGGTTCTTGCCAGTAGGGAAACACTAATTAATAATCTTGAGGTTAATGATGAGCTTGGGGAAAGTGATCACAAATCACTCAGTTTTAATATATCATGGAATTCCCCTAATAATGGCAATCAAGTCTCTGTCCCTGACTTTCGCTTGACTGATTTCACAGGACTGAAAAATTACTTAGGTGGGCTGAACTGGAATGACCTGACTAAGGGTCAGGTAGGTGGTGATGGTTGCCAATATGACGCTTTCCAAGGCATAGTTCTAGCTGCTCAGTCAAATTATGTTCCAAATAGGGAAATCAGATCAAACAAAAATGATCCAAAATGGATGAACAATAGATTAAAATATCTGATTGGTCAAAAGAGAGGCATATATAGGCAAATCAAAAGAGGAGAGGGGCAATTAAGAAATCGATATATTCAGTTAAAGAGAGAAATAAAAAAGGGAATTAGAAAAGCAAAAAGAGATTATGAGGTTAAAGTTGCAAGAGAATCGAAGACTAACCCAAAAGGATTCTTTCAGGTATACAGAAATAAGATAAGGGACAAGATAGGCCCACTCAAAAGTTCCTCGGGTCAGCTCACTGACAGTGATAAGGAAATGTGTAGAATTTTTAACACATACTTCCTCTCAGTTTTTACACAGGAGGATACCAGCGATATTCCAGAAATGATAAATTATGTAGAACAGGACGATAATAAACTGTGCACGATTAGGGTCACAAGTGACATGGTCCTTAGGCAAATGGACAAATTAAAACCTAACAAATCCCCAGGCCCTGATGAACTGTATGCAAGGGTTCTAAAGGAATGTAAAGAGGAGCTTAACAAACCTTTGGCTAATCTTTTCAACATATCACTACAAACTGGCATGGTGCCAGATAAGTGGAAAATGGCAACTGTGATACCTATTTTCAAAGCAGGTGACAGGTCCTTAGCTTCGAACTATAGACCAATAAGCCTAACCTCCACAGTGGAAAAATTTATGGAATCAATAATTGCCGAGGCAGTTCGTAGCCACCTTGAAAAGCATAAATTAATCAACGAATCTCAGCATGGTTTTACAAAGGGGCGTTCCTGCCTTACGAATTTATTAACTTTTTTCACTAAGGTATTTGAGGAGGTAGATCATGGTAATGAATATGATATTGTGTATATGGACTTCAGTAAGGCTTTTGACAGGGTCCCACATCAGAGACTATTGAGGAAAATTAAGGCACATGGAATAGGAGAAATTTTTTCCTGGATAGAGGCATGGTTGACAAATAGGCAGCAGAGAGTTTGCATAAATGGGGAGAAATCAGAGTGGGGAAGCGTCACGAGCGGTGTTCCACAGGGGTCAGTGTTGGGCCCCCTGCTGTTCACAATATACATTAACGACATAGATGAGGGCAAAGAGAGCGACATCAGCAAGTTTGCCGATGACACCAAAATAGGCCGTCGAATTCATTCTGACGAGGACATTAGAGCACTCCAGGAAGATTAGAATAGACTGATGCAGTGGTCGGAGAAGTGGCAGATGCAGTTTAATATAGACAAATGCAAAGTTCTAAATGTTGGACAGGACAATAACCATGCCACATATAAACTAAATAATGTAGATCTTAATATTACGGATTGCGAAAAGGTTTAGGAGTCCTGGTTAGCAGTAATCTGAAACCAAGACAACAGTGCATAAGTGTTCGCAATAAAGCTTATAGATTCCTTGGCTTCATATCAAGAAGCATAAATAATAGAAGTCCTCAGGTTGTTCTTCAACTCTATACATCCTTGGTTAGGCCTCATTTAGATTATGCTGCACAGTTTTGGTCACCGTATTACAGAATGGATATAAATGCTCTGGAAAATGTACAAAGGAGGATGACAAAGTTGATCCCATGTATCAGAAACTTTCCCTATGAGGATAGACTAAGGGCCCTGAATCTGCACTCTCTAGAAAGACGTAGAATTAGGGGGGATATGATTGATGTGTATAAATGGAAGACAGGAATAAATAAAGGGGATGTAAATAGTGTGCTGAAAATACCTAGCCAAGACAGGACTCGCAGCAATGGTTTTAAGTTGGAAAAATTCAGATTCAGGAAGGATATAGGAAAGTACTGGTTTGGTAATAGAGTTGTGGATGAGTGGAACAAACTCCCAAGTACAGTTATAGAGGCCAGAACGTTGTGTAGCTTTAAAAATAGGTTGGATAAATACATGAGTGGATGTGGGTGGGTGTGAGTTGGACCTGATAGCTTGTGCTACCAGGTCGGTTGCCGTGTTCCTCCCTTAAGTCAATGTGACCTGACCTGACTAGATTGGGTGCATTGGCTTAAGCCGGTAGGAGACTTGGTCCTGCCTCGCATGGGCCAGTAGGCCTTCTGCAGTGTTCCTTCGTTCTTATGTTCTTATGTTCTCATAAAAAAAATGCATCCAAATCTGGTGATAAATTAGACACATGTGCAACTCTTGGGTATCTTTATTAAGGAAACGTTTCGCCACACAGTGGCTTCATCAGTCCATACACAGGAGGAACTCGAAGAGGTGCACATGTGTCTATTTTATCAACGTGTCAGTTCTCTGAACCATTCATCTACAATCCTGTCAGACACTGCAACTTCTTGGGATCTTAATACTTGGGAATTCTTCGCTTGCCTAACCCTTGGGCACGACCTACTTCCACATTGAACAAATGTGACACCACCTATGACTGCTGCACCTCTCCTGCCTACGGTTTATAAGCTGCTTCTCCACACATATGCCGTATTCTATTCAAGATTGATGGACTGACTACATCGACTCAAAGTTGAGGGACTGATTACCTCATTCTCCTCCTATTCTTCAAGTTTCTCCTGTGTATGGACTGATGAAGCCACTGTGTGGCGAAACGTTTCCTTAATAAACATACCCAAGAGTTGCACATGTGTCTAATTTATCAACGTGTCGGTTCTGTGAACCATCCATCTACCATCCAAATCTGACTAACACGTAGTATTATGAAGGTCTTCTCACGCGCTATTAAATTCTCCACACACTTATTCATTTTCATTCCCCCCCCCCCCAAAAAAAAAGCACCATATAGAGAAGCTTTATGAAAGCTCTGACTCTTTATACCTGAAAAAAAAATGCTGTTTGCAGAATATATTTGAGCAAAATTGGAATATTCATCATCTGTATACAGACCGTGTAAAACAAATGGGTGAGATAGGAAAGGTCCAGGACCTACAAAATGAATCCCAGAGATAAAAAAGAAAAACAAAATAAACAATTTCAGTGAACACAGTAAAACGCTCAGTATGGCTGACAGAAGATAAGACGCGATAGCAACACACCAGGTCATGAAAGAACATGAAAATAGAGATTTCTTAGTGCCTGCAACAGAAATAATTAGTTTTCACAGTTGTATATTGATAAAAAGAAAAAGAAGCCGACTAGAAACATTTGTGTGTATATATATATATATATATATATATATATATATATATATATATATATATATATATATATATATATATATATATATATATATATATATAGGGAAGTACCATCTCTATAGCTGGACTGGGGACCCTCATCCTCAGAGAAGACAATAAACGTACCTCAGGTAAAACTCAAGGTTCTCTCCGGAGCTGTTTGAATATTTTCTTCTCCTGCCACCCCGTATATATTTTATATTCTATGTGAACATCTATTAATAAACAGAATAAATTTACAGAAAAAAAGCATGAATACAATGGCACAATGTATCAAAGATCATGAATTTCTTCCAGCTCCTCCGAGGCCGGACGCGAGCCAAGTATGCAGCAAGCATTTCTCCTCTGGGTGGCCACGCTGAGGCGCTGGAACATGAAAGCGGCTGCCCTTGGGTCCCTGGTGGTGTCGATGAGTCTGGAACCCAATTCTTTAAGGAAACGTGTGGCATTTTTTCCCAATGATCCTAAGGTCTCTGATCCCACTGGGACAAATTGATACTGTTGGCTTATGTCCCTGTACTTGCTGATCTTGTACTCCTCCCTGTGGTCAGCAGCTCCTCCCTGTCGCCCCACACTGTGATGGATATAGGTGTCAGCCAGTGTGGACACACAGGTATAGTCCCATGCTAAGAGATTGCCATTCTTCCATGGATAGATGATGATCCCGTCAGGGCGGTTTGCTGAGTTGTGGGTATTGTTGGCTGCTAGTGATCGGGGCTCCCTCTCGGCTGGGCATCCAGCTGTAGCAAGGGTTCTCTTTATGATGTCGTTGACCTCATTGTGTCTTGCATGCCATCCCTTGGTTTTGGAACAGTTAAGACCATGTAGACTGTATTAGTCTGCTTGCGCTTCGCCGCAGATACATTTATATTCTGTGTGAATTGGGGCAGCAAGGCGCAGAGCCACAGCCACTGCAATACGGAGGGTCTTAGGGTCGAGTCGTGTTCCCATTGCCGATATGGGAACTGTTTGGAGGAAGTCCCCGGAGCGAGGTGCACTCACAGCCTGGAGACGGGCAGTCTCCCTATCTGATGTTGCAGCCCTAATCATGTTGGAAAGCACCTTTTCAACGATCGGGCCATCCCAGCTTGACTGTTTGTGAGCCAGTGCTGCAATAGAGTTTGGTGCTGGAGCAGCAAGAGTCTCCCATTAAGTGATGGCACTGGCATAGTTAGTGTCCTGTATTCCTGCTGAGTCACTGAGGTTGTCTGGAAGAATGTCTTATTAACTCCTTTGATGCTATGGAAGAGGATAGGAAAGCTGGTAGAGCAATCTGGGAGGATCTGCGTACTCCCAGCCCTCCAAGCCTGACCGGAAGTGAGGCTTGCAACCACTGTCCATCTTCTAGGGAAAGATTCAATACACTCTCTAGCATGGTCTTAAGGAGTCATATTCCTTGAGTTTTGAACTGCTGAAGGCTGGGGAGCATCTCAAAAAGAAGG
>NC_091302.1:35772910-35857910 GCF_038502225.1 Cherax quadricarinatus | reverse complement strand
TCTCAGCTGCTGTCGTTCTGTTCTTGTTCTGTTGCAGTCTAGGAACACCCTTTTGTATGTATACCCTCTCCATGTATACTCAAAGTATATCCATTATAAAAGCATCACACCCCCTCACTATAACATCACACACACCAACAATAACAGCATTAAACACATACACAATAACAGCATCATGCACCCACAATAACAGCATCACACACACACACCCACAATAACAGCATCACACGCACCAACAATAACAGCATCAAACACATCCACAATAGCAGCATCATGCACCCACAATAACAGCATCACACCCACACCCACCATAACAGCATCACACACACCCACAATAACATCACACACCCACAATAAAAGCATCTCACACACACAATAACAGCATCACACACAATAACAGCATCACACACACTCATAATAACAGCATCACACACACTCAAAATGACAGTGTCACACACACACACACAATAACATCACACACTCCCACAATAACAGCATCACACACACACACACACACACACACACACACAGACACACACACACACACACACACACACACACACAATAACAGCATCACACTCTCCCACAATAACAGCATCACACAGACTCACAATAACAGCATCACACACACACACACACACAATAACAGCATCACATAGACTCACTATAACAGCATCACACACACACACACACACACACACACACACACACAATAACAGCATCACACACACACACACACACACAATAACAGCATCACACACACACACACACACACACACACACACACACACACACAATAACAGCATCACACACTACCACAATAACAGCATCACACACACACACACAACCAATAATAGCATCACACACTCCCACAATAGCAGCATCACACACTCCCACAATAACAGCATCACACCCTCCCACAATAGGAGCATCACACACTCCCACAATAACTTCATCACACACTCCCACAATAGCAGCATCACACACACCCACAATAACAGCATCATACACTCCCACAATAGCAACATCACATACTCCCACAATAACATCATCACACACTCCCACAATAGCAACATCACATACTCCCACAATAACAGCATCACACACTCCCACAATAGCAGCATCACACACTCTCACAATAACAGCATCACACACTCCCACAATAGCAGCATCACACACTCCCACAATAACATCACACATTCCCACAATAACAGCATCACACACTCCCACAATAGCATCATCACACACTCCCACAATAGCAGCATCACACACTCTCACAATAACGGCATCACACACTCCCACAATAGCAGCATCACACACTACCACAATAACATCATCACACATTCCCACAATAACAGCATCACACACTCCCACAATAACATCATCACACACTCCCACAATAGCAGCATCACACACTCCCACAATAACAGCATCACACACTCCCACAATAACAGCATCACACACTCCCACAATAGCAGCATCACACACTCCCACAATAACATCATCACACACACTCCCACAATAGCAGCATCACACTTCCACAACATCATCACACACTCCCACAATATCATCACACACTCCCACAATAGCAGCATCACACTTCCATAATAACAGCATCACACACTCCCACAATAGCAGCATCACGCACTCCCACAATAACATCATCACGCACTCCCACAATAACAGCATCACACACTCCCACAATAACATCATCACACACTTCCACAATAGCAGCATCACACACTCCCACAATAACAGCATCACACACTCCCACAATAACAGCATCACACACTCCCACAATAACATCATCACACACTCCCACAATAGCAGCATCACACACTCCCACAATAGCAGCATCGCACTTCCACAATAGCAGCATCACACTCTCCCACAGTAACATTATCACACACTCCCACAATAACAGCATCACACACTCCCACAATAGCAGCATCACACACTCCCACAATAGCAGCCTCATACATTCCCACATTAGCAGCATCACACACTTCCACAATAGCAGCATCATACACTCCCACAATAGCAGCATCACACACTCCCACAATAGCAGCATCATACACTCCCAAAATAGCAGCATCACACACTCCCACAATAGCAGCAGCATACACTCCCACAATAGCAGCATCACACACTCCCACAATAACATCATCACACACTCCCACAATAGCAGCATCATACACTCCCACAATAGCAGCATCACACACTCCCACAATAGCAGCATCACACACTCCCACAATAGCAGCATCACACACTTCCACAATAGCAGCATCATACACTCCCACAATAGCAGCATCACACTTCCACAATAACATCACACACTCCCACAATATCATCACACACTCCCACAATAGCAGCATCACACTTCCATAATAACAGCATCACACACTCCCACAATAGCAGCATCACACACTCCCACAATAACAGCATCACACACTCCCACAATAACATCATCACACACTCCCACAATAGCAGCATCACACACTCCCACAATAAGAGCATCACACACTCCCACAATAACAGCATCACACACTCCCACAATAACATCATCACACACTCCCACAATAGCAGCATCACACACTCCCACAATAGCAGCATCGCACTTCCACAATAGCAGCATCACACTCTCCCACAGTAACATCACACACTCCCACAATAACAGCATCACACACTCCCACAATAGCAGCATCACACACTCCCACAATAGCAGCCTCATACATTCCCACAATAGCAGCATCACACACTTCCACAATAGCAGCATCATACACTCCCACAATAGCAGCATCACACACTCCCACAATAGCAGCATCATACACTCCCAAAATAGCAGCATCACACACTCCCACAATAGCAGCAGCATACACTCCCACAACAGCAGCATCACACACTCCCACAATAACATCATCACACACTCCCACAATAGCAGCATCATACACTCCCACAATAGCAGCATCACACACTCCTACAATAGCAGCATCACACACTCCTACAATAGCAGCATCATACACTCCCACAATAGCAGCATCGCACTTCCACAATAACATCATCACACACTCCCACAATATCATCACACACTCCCACAATAGCAGCATCACACTTCCATAATAACAGCATCACACACTCCCACAATAGCAGCATCACACACTCCCACAATAACATCATCAAGCACTCCCACAATAACAGCATCACACACTCCCATAATAACATCATCACACACTTCCACAATAGCAGCATCACACACTCCCACAATAACAGCATCACACACTCCCACAATAACAGCATCACACACTCCCACAATAACATCATCACACACTCCCACAATAGCAGCATCACACTCCCACAATAGCAGCATCGCACTTCCACAATAGCAGCATCACACTCTCCCACAGTAACATCATCACACACTCCCACAATAACAGCATCACACACTCCCACAATAGCAGCATCACACACTCCCACAATAGCAGCCTCATACATTCCCACAATAGCAGCATCACACACTTCCACAATAGCAGCATCATACACTCCCACAATAGCAGCATCACACACTCCCACAATAGCAGCATCATACACTCCCAAAATAGCAGCATCACACACTCCCACAATAGCAGCAGCATACACTCCCACAATAGCAGCATCACACACTCCCACAATAACATCATCACACACTCCCACAATAGCAGCATCATACACTCCCACAATAGCAGCATCACACACTCCCACAATAGCAGCATCACACACTCCCACAATAGCAGCATCATACACTCCCACAATAGCAGCATCACACTTCCACAATAACATCATCACACACTCCCACAATAGCAGCATCACACTTCCATAATAACAGCATCACACACTCCCACAATAGCAGCATCACACACTCCCACAATAACAGCATCACACACTCCCACAATAACATCATCACACACTCCCACAATAGCAGCATCACACACTCCCACAATAACAGCATCACACACTCCCACAATAACATCATCACACACTCCCACAATAGCAGCATCACACACTCCCACAATAGCAGCATCGCACTTCCACAATAGCAGCATCACACTCTCCCACAGCAACATCATCACACACTCCCACAATAGCAGCATCACACACTCCCACAATAGCAGCCTCATACATTCCCACAATAGCAGCATCACACACTTCCACAATAGCAGCATCACACACTCCCACAATAGCAGCATCATACACTCCCAAAATAGCAGCATCACACACTCCCACAACAGCAGCAGCATGCACTCCCACAATAGCATCACACTCTCCCACAATAACATCATCACACACTCCCACAATAGCAGCATCATACACTCCCTCAATAGCAGCATCACACACTCCCACAATAGCAGCATCACACACTCCCACAATAGCAGCATCACACACTTCCACAATAGCAGCATCATACACTCCCACAATAGCAGCATCACACTTCCACAATAACATCATCACACACTCCCACAATATCATCACACACTCCTACAATAGCAGCATCACACTTCCACAGTAACAGCATCACACACTCCCACAATAACAGCATCACACACTCCCACAATAACATCATCACACACTCCCACAATAGCAGCATCACACACTCCCACAATAGCAGCATCGCACTTCCACAATAGCAGCATCACACTCTCCCACAGTAACATCATCACACACTCCCACAATAACAGCATCACACACTCCCACAACAGCAGCATCACACTTCCACAATAACAGCATCACACTTCCACAATAACAGCATCACACACTCCCGCAATAACAGCATCACACACTCCCGCAATAACAGCATCACACACACCCACAATAACAGCATCACACACACCCACAATAACAGCATCATACACTCCCACAATAATAGCATCACATACTCCCACAATAACAGTATAACACACACCCACAGTAACAACGTCATACACTCCCACAATAATAGCATCCTACACCCCCACAATAACAACGTCCCGTCCCCCTACAAAACATCAGAGTGACGGGGGCCAGCCTGACATCAAATCAGTGAGGCAGTGCAATCATTAACCACTAACTACCCAGTTAGGACAAACACCAGAGGGTAATTACTCTCGCTGGTTCATGTTAGATTTACAAACTTTCTTCACTCTCTGACAACCAGACTAACGACCCCCACCACTTGCTTCACCATCTGTCAACCGGATGGTGGGTATATTTGGTGTAGACTAACGATCTACGCCAATTTCATCCCGCTTAAGGCCTGAGTTTCAATTTTATTTGTTCCGTTTGACGCTTTCACGGAAAAATTGTTATATTTTTTTATTTTTATTTACGCAGATTGAATTGACAAGCTAAGAGCTGTTATCTTACCTCGGCTCATTTATGCCAAGCTCTGTCTAAGGTACAATACCACCCCAAGGATGCCACTCACAAATGCCGACTAACGCCCAGGTGAACAGAGGCAGCAGGTGTATGGAAACATGCCCAGCGTTTCTACCCGTGCCGGGGATCGAACCACGTACACCCATTCTGTGAGCTGAGTGCGCTGCCACACCGGATGTCTCGCGTTGAGACATGGTGACTCGAAAAAAGAAGAAACACTGTCTTGCCAGAAGGATGCTGACATTACAGCTCAGGCGATCCCAGGAATTGCAACATCTTCACCCATCCTTCGAGGAGCAGCCACTGAACATTCAACCCTCCTGGACTCGAGTCCTACTAACCCTATTTACCTGAAACTCTTCATAATTGTTACTTGCTCTGACTCTGACAGCACGTCAGGTCATTAAAAACAGGACGACCCCACCCTTCAGTCTTTCCTGGGACGCACCCCTCCCGTCAGCCCTTCCTGGGACGACCCTCATCCTTCAGCTCTTCCTGGGACGACCCTCACCCTTCTTCCTTCTACCCTAGTTTTATATGTCCTCCTAATCATCCTATTTAAACCACTTCATAAACCCTGCCTCTTCCCTCTGCCTTTTCAGCTTAAAGATCCGAATTCTCTGGATAATATTCACACCACACATTGCCCTGAAACACCACATCTCCACTGCCTCCAGTTTCCTAATCACTGCAACGTTTAAAAACCATGCTTCACACCCTTACAAGAGTGTGGGTATCACTATACTCTGGTACATTCTAATTTCTTCATCCATGAATAAAGTTTGTCTCCACAGATGCTGAAATGCACCAGCCACATTTTTCCTTTCGTTAGTTCTATGGTTCACCTCATCTCTTCTGGAACCATCCGTTGGTAAGTCCACTCCCAGGTATCTGAACACATTCACTTCCTCTATACTCCCTCCCTCCAATCTAATATTTAATCTCTCATTGCCTACATTTTCTGATACTCTCATGACCTTGCTCTTTCCCTTCTTCATTTTTCATTTTTTTTTCTCTTACATACCCTCCCAAATTCGTCTACCAACCTCTGCCACTTCCAAGCATCTCCTAAAGAACTGTGCCATCGGCAAAAAGCAACTATGAGAACTGCCATTCCGTTAACCTAACCTAACCTTCAACAGCATCACTACCTGGCAGTCCCACACCTCTCCCTGACATACTAGCCTTCACTTATTGTACATTTATAAATATACTGAACAGTCATGATGACATCACATATCCCACATTTAAGGTTCATTTTACTGGAAAAATATCTCACTTTATCCTACATACCCTGAGTCTCACTATCCACATAGATTAGGTCAGGTTCGTCAAGAAACAGGACAAGTGTTTCCAGAAGCGGGCCTTAGTCATATGATGACTCGCAGCTGGAGTTTTTGGTCATCTGACCGAGGCCTTCCACTGGCTTACCAGGCCACCTCTTTATATATATATATATATATATATATATATATATATATATATATATATATATATATATATATATATATATATATATATATATATATATATTGATCATAAAATATTTATATTATGAACAAACAACAACAACGATGCTACTTACAATAATAATGTATAAAAAGTTACAAAAGAATAAAAGTCAAACTGACTCGTTAAAATCATCAGGAACTGCCTAAAGACCTTGATCACGTGACCCAACCCTGTAATTACCTGTATCATTAAGTCATTATTTCAACTATGTTGCCCTGATGTGGGCAAGCAATTACTGTTTACACCACCAGGAACAAATCTACCTCGCTAAGGTATACATCCGTACCTGTGGGTGACACATGATGGCTTATGTATTATATATATATATATATATATATATATATATATATATATATATATATATATATATGTTTGTATGTATGTATGAATGTTTGTGTAAAACTGGTCAATTAGCAAGAACTCATTTAAAATTAAGTGATTTTTTAAATTTTCTCTTATACATTTAAAGATATATTTTTTCATTTATGTTAATATATTAATTAATGATTTTATACCAAAAGAACCTTAGAAAACTTACCTAACCTTATTGTAACAAGCGAAATTTAATTTAACATAATCCAACTAAATATATTTTAAATAAGTTTACAATAATTTCATAACAAACACAATGAAATATTTTTTTTTCGTTAGATTCAGAATAATTTTTGCGAAATTATTTTATACACCAATTTTCGCTTGTCCTATTCGGCAAGAACTGATATTAATAATATCAGTATTAATATTATCAATATTAACAAATATTAATGTCAATATTATTAATATCAATACTGTAAGTAATAGTGTTATCTCTATCTTTCACTTACATTATCTTTTTGACTCGTTAACTCTAATATTTCCATTCTCCTAACCCTATTTTTCGATTCTTTTCCTTTGTCTTTTTTCTTTTTTTTTTTTTTTGTTTTTACATGGGGTTTGACAAGGTTAGGGTCAGGGCTCATAACATTATTGACAAGCTAAGAGCTGTTACCTACATCAGCTCATTTGAAAGCATTTTTATTGTTATGAAACATACAAGTAGGAAACAAGATGAAGTTGGAGCCATCTGTGGGCCAGCATTTTCATTTGATCAACTGACTTTATCTCGTTGACATCATTATGCTGTACGAATGTGTTCCATACTCGAGTCATCCTGGGTATATATGATCTCAGATGAAGTGATGTTCTGGAGAAGGGTACAGCCAGAGTGAAGTTGCTGCTTTCTGCCCGTCTTGTGGCATAAAAGCATTTTACACGCTGTCCTCGAAGTGGATCCAAGTGTGGTACTTTGACAATATTGGCCTTGTACATAACAGTAAGGCCACCCACATCCCTCCTGTGTTGAAGGCTCTGCTGAAATGACAGATCTATCCAGGATGGGTCCAGGCGACAGATGAGGCGTCTTGCTCTGTTCTCTGTTCTGTCAAGCAGTTGCAGATGAGAGGATGGGGAGGCAATCCAAGAAAGTGGAGCATACTCAAGGTGTGAGCGTACTTGTGCCTCTTACAGAATCTTGCAACCTCTACCGTCGAGCAGATGCGAGACACGTCGAAGTGCTGTAAGTTTCCTGGATGCCTTGTTTGCAAGATTTACAACGTGGTTCTTCATGGTCTGTTTGGAGTCAAACTTCACAACAAGGATATCAAAACTTCGTCCCCGGATATCAACACTTCCATTCATACTTACTACTGCTCCAGCATTATCATCATGGTGTCTAGAGACCACCATCATTTGTGTTTACTTTCTTCTCTTCCCTTCTCTTCCATCCACCTCTCTTCACTTTCTCTATTCTACTTCTCTCGTCCCTTCATTTTCTTCCCTCTTTCCTCTACTCCCATCCAACTCCCCTTCTTCAGGTTCTTCATCCCTCTCATCGTTAAGAAGTTCTTCATACCTCCCTCATTCCTTCTTCATCTCTTCCTTCCCTTTCCACCCTTTCCTTCCCTCTTCACCCCCTCCTTCCCTCTTCCTCCCCATTTTCTCACAAATGACATGACTTCCTCCCCACTCCTCACCCCGCATATTTTCCCCCTCCCCTCAGCCCACCTACTTTCCCTTCCCCTCTTCCCCTATCCTCCCCCCGCCTCCATCTGTCTTCGTATCCCCTCCCTCCCTCCCCCTAGCCCTCTACCCATCTAACAAATGACAAGGCTTTCCTACCCTCCCTTCCCCCCCTATCCTCCCCTCCCCTTAGCAAAAGGACCGTCTTTTTTTTTTTTTAACAGCAAATGGCCATCGATTTTTGTTTCACACTCTGGCTTGAAGAAGGGTCAAGGGGAGAGAAGAGACCGGGAAGGGGAGAGACGGGGAGAAGGGGAAAGACGGGGAAGGGGAGAGACGGGGAAGGGGAGAGACGGGGAAGGGGAGATACGGGGAAAGGGGAGAGACGGAGGAAACGGAGAATGGAGAAATGATTGAAAGAAGGAGACAGACGGGGAGAATGAGGTAGAGGGGAGCGACGAGGGAACAATAGAGAAAGAAAGGGGAGAGACGGAAGAAGGAAGAATAAGAGAACCATGTGAGGGAGAAGAATGAATGAGGGAGAGGGGGAGAATGGAGATGAAAGAATAGAGAATGAGAATGAGTAGAGCGGGATGGGGAGAGACGCATAGAGAAGGAACTAAGGAGAGAGATTAGTGGAGAGAGGTGACCAGGATACTAGGATCTGCATGAGAGTGTCATCCACTGAGGACACGGCAAAGCTCCAAGAAGATATAAACCAAGTTTTCCAATGGGCAACAGAGAACAATATGATGTTCAATGAAGACAAATTCCAACTACTCCGTTATGGAAAACTGGAGGAAATAATAACTAGGACTGAGTATACTACAAACTCTAATCACACAATAGAGCGGAAAAGTAATGTGAAGGACCTGGGTGTGGTAATGTCTGAAGACCTCACCTTCAAGGACCACAACAATGCCACTATCACATCTGCGAGGAAACTGATAGGATGGATAATGAGAACATTCAAGACAAGAGATGCTAAGCCAGTGATAATCCTTTTTAAATCACTTGTTCTCTCTAGGCTGGAGTACTACTGTACATTAACATTCCCATTCAAGGCAGGTGAAATTGCAGATCTAAAGAATGTTCAGAGAACCTTTACTGCACGTATAAGTTCCATCAAACACCTTAACTACTGGGAGCGCCTGGAAGCACTTGACTTGTACTCACTAGAGTGCAGGCGAGAGAGATATATCATAATCTACATCTGGAAGATTTTGGAGGGACTGATTCCTAATATGCACACAGAAATCACTCCATACGAAAGCAAAAGACTTGGTAGGCGATGCAACATACCCCCAGTGAAAAGTAGGGGCGTCACTGGTACACTAAAAGAAAACGCAGTGTCCGGGGCCCAAGACTGTTCAACAGCTTCCCATCAGCAATAAGGGGCATTACCAGAAGACCCCTGGTTGTCTTCAAGAGGGAGCTGGACAGATACCTAAAGTCGGTGCGGGATCAGCCGGGCTGTGGTTCGTACGTTGGATTGCGTGCGGCCTGCAGTAATAGCCTGGTTGATCAAGCCCTGATCCACCCGGAGACCTGGTCATGGATCGAGCCGCTGGGGCATTGATCCCTGGAATACCCTCCAGATAGGATATGGAAAGAAGAGAGGTGAACATGGGAAGAGAGAGGAAGGTCGCAATAAGAAGAGAGGCAAGTGGAAGCGAGAAGATAGAGAAGTGGGAATGAGAAAAGAGAGAGAAGTGGGAATGAGAAAAGAGAGAGAGAAGTGGGAATGAGAAAAGAGAGAGAGAAGTGGGAATGAGAACAGAGAGAGAGAGGTGGGCATGGGAAGAGAGAGAGAAGTGGGAATGAGAAGAGAGAGGTGGGAATGGGAAGAAAAAATAGGAATAGGAAAAGAGGTAAAAGGGGAAGAGAGGGAAGGAGAAGAATTTTACAAATGAGAGGGAATAGAAAAAAAGTAAAATAAGAATAGATAAGGTGAGAAAGGATGAGGAGGGGGGTGGGGAGGGAGGCATTAGTAAAGAAGGGTAGAGAGGAGGGGAAGAAGCGAAGGAGGTGTGTAAGGGGAAGTGGTAAAGGGATTAGTGGAGACTTGATTGGAACTGTGTGGGGAGAAAGAGGTTTAGAGACATGTAAGAGGAATGGGAGGAAGACGGGGAGGAAGGAGGAGAGGAGGATGGGGGGGAGAGAGAGAGGGAAGAAGGGGAGGAGGAAGGGGGAGAAAGAGAACGAGAAAGGGGAGGAGAAAGGGGAGGAGGAAAGGGAGGAGGAAAGGGAGGAGGAATAGTGCAGCAGTGTGCTGCCATTATTCTATATGATAGTTACACAGTGGGAACATCAGCAGTGTGCTGCTACACTATTCTGTATGATAGTTACACAGTGGGAACACCAGCAGCGTGTTGCTACACTATTCTATATGATAGTTACTCAGTGGGAACCTCAGCAGTATGCTGCTACACTGTTTTTATAAGATAGTTACACAGTGGGAACAAAAGCTAGCTGTGTTTACCTGACATATACCATCACGCAGGCTGGTGCTCATACAAGACGTTGAAATCTGTCTCCCAGCAGCTGGGAGACTTCAGCAGAGTCAGCCTGAACTGGGAGATTTCAGCAGTGTCAACCTGATCTGGGAGACTTCAGTAATGTCAACCTAAGCTGGGAGACTTCAGCAGTGTCAACCTGAGCTGGGAGACTTCGGTAGTGTCAACCTGAGCTGAGAGACTTCAGTAGTGTCAACCTGAGCTGAGAGACTTCAGTAGTGTCAACCTGAGCTGGGAGACTTCAGTAGTGTCAACCTGAGCTGGGAGACTTTAGTAGTGTCAACCTGAGCTGAGAGACTTCAGTAGTGTCAACCTGAGCTGGGAGACTTCAGTAGTGTCAACCTGAGCTGGGAGACTTCAGTAGTGTCAACCTGAGCTGAGAGACTTCAGTAGTGTCAACCTGAGCTGGGAGACTTCAGTAGTGTCAACCTGATCTGGGAGAGTTCAGTAGTGTCAACCTGATCTGGGAGACTTTAGTAGTGTCAACCTGAGCTGGGAGACTTCAGTAGTGTCAACCTAAGCTGGGAGAGTTCAGTAGTGTCAACCTGATCTGGGAGACTTCAGTGTCAACCTGAGCTGGGAGACTTCAGTAGTGTCAGCATGAGCTGAGAGACTTCAGTAGTGTCAACCTGATCTGGGAGACTTCAGTGTCAACCTGAGCTGGGAGACTTCAGTAGTGTCAGCATGAGCTGAGAGACTTCAGTAGTGTCAACCTGAGCTGGGAGACTTCAGTAGTATCAGCATGA
This sequence comes from Cherax quadricarinatus, assembly GCF_038502225.1. NCBI lineage: Eukaryota > Metazoa > Arthropoda > Malacostraca > Decapoda > Parastacidae > Cherax > Cherax quadricarinatus. The sequence goes on along the minus strand of NC_091302.1, from coordinate 35,845,750 downwards.
GCTGAGAGACTTCAGTAGTGTCAACCTGAGCTGGGAAACTTCAGTAATGTCAACCTGAGCTGGGAGACTTCAGTAATGTCAACCTGAGCTGGGAGACTTCAGTAGTGTCAACCTGAGCTAGGAGACTTCAGTAGTGTCAACCTGAGCTGGGAAACTTCAGTAGTGTCAACCTGAGCTGAGAGACTTCAGTAGTGTCAGCATGAGCTGGGAGACTTCAGTAGTGTCAACCTGAGCTGGGAGACTTCAGTAATGTCAACCTACTTTGAAGCAACTAACAATGCTTAGATCAGCCGGGAATCGCAATACTGTTAGTTGGTTAGAACCGCTGTGTTCAGTGGCTGCCACGTACGACTCGTGAGACTGGCTTTCTAAATGGGTGTAGAATGAAATTAGTCCTGAAGTGTCTCCGAAGACGAATGTGCAGGCATCAGGAGTGGCAGATCCCGTGTACTTGTTGGGTACCTGATGTTTGTGGCACGGTGGTCATGTGGGTTATGGTACCGTGATATTAGCTTTGTTCCCAGGAGCCGGACTTTCATTCCCGACTGGTCGCAGAATTGTTAGTTCCTTAAAAACCACTATGTTTTGTGGATGCATTTAATATATACATATATATATATATATATATATATATATATATATATATATATATATATATATATATATATATATATATATATATGTATATATATATATATATATATATTCTTCTTTTAAACACACTGGCCGTATCCCACCGAGGCGGGGTGGCCCAAAAGTAAAAACGAAAGTTTCTCCTTTTACATTTAGTAATATATACAGAAGGGGTTACTAGCCCCTTGCTCCCGGCATTTTAGTCACCTCTTACAACACGCATGGCTTACGGAGGAAGAATTCTGTTCCACTTCCCCATGGAGATAAGAGGAAATAAACAAGAACAAGAACTAGAAAGAAAATAGAAGAAAACCCAGAGGGGTGTGTATATATATGCTTGTACATGTATGTGTAGTGTGACCTAAGTGTAAGTAGAAGTAGCAAGACGTACCTGAAATCTTGCATGTTTATGAGACAGAAAAAAAAGTCAACAGCAATCCTACCATCATGTAAAACAATTACATGTTTACTTTTTACACTCACTTGGCAGGACGGTAGTACCTCCCTGGGAGGTTGTTGTCTACCAACCTACTATATATATATATATATATATATATATATATATATATATATATATATATATATATATATATATATATTATATATATATTAGTAGAAAATCCGTAGTCATTATAAGCCTAGAATATATACTGGCGATAGCCTTGATTTTTTTTTATCTTTTCCTTTGTTTCTTTTTTTTTTCCTCCCCCTCTTCCTTCCTCCATCGAAAGAGGGAGGAGGAGGAGGAGGAGGAGGAGGAGGAGGGGGAAGTGGCAGAGTGAGAGAGAGCGACCTCTTCAGTGTGTATCTAATTAAGGCAGTGATTAAATGCCCCAGTGAGCTCTAAGGGGAGAAAGGGGAGGGAAAAGAGGAAAGGGGAAGTGAGGGAAGGCTTGTGAAAACCCTGCCTTAATGACGCAGGCGTTTATGGCGTATATATACGCTCCAGTTACGCTGGCGCTATCTGACAGTCGAGTGCCCTCCCGTTTAACACCATCACGATCAAGACTCCTTCAGAGGAATCCAAAATGCTGAAAACACGAAGCTTGCTAAATGTCTACAAGTAAATAAACACAAATCTATATGAGTTGTGAAACTTACAGTTGTGTTAACATTTATAACTCGCACGAACTGTATCACAGTAGACAACAACAGCATTTCACCCCGCCATGTAACTTGAGTTTACTTAATGCCACATACCTGTAAGTCCGTAAGTCCCTCCCAGGAAGCTCATCACTAGTAATTCCTTCCTTAAATCATTTACAAAGGCAACTGCTCAATTTAAAATTTCTGATTTAACTGTTAATAATAATATATCACAAAATATATAAAGTAATAAAACTAAGCAGAAGTCTACTGGAAGGTCTGCATCTGCTCTTGTTGTCACCTCCAGCAAGAGTCTACTGCAGGGCTGCATCTGCTCTTGTTGTCACCTCCAGCAAGAGTCTACTGGCAGGGCTGCATCTGCTCTTGTTGTCACCTCCAGCAAGAGTCTACTGGAAGGTCTGCATCTGCTCTTGTTGTCACCTCCAGCAAGAGTCTACTGGCAGGGCTGCATCTGCTCTTGTTGTCACCTCCAGCAAGAGTCTACTGGCAGGGCTGCATCTGCTCTTGTTGTCACCTCCAGCAAGAGTCTACTGGCAGGGCTGCATCTGCTCTTGTTGTCACCTCCAGCAAGAGTCTACTGGCAGGGCTACATTTGCTCTTGTTGTCACCTCCAGCAAGAGTCTACTGGCAGGGCTACATCTGCTCTTGTTGTCACCTCCAGCAAGAGTCTACTGGCAGGGCTGCATCTGCTCTTGTTGTCACCTCCAGCAAGAGTCCACTGGCAGGGCTACATTTGCTCTTGTTGTCACCTCCAGCAAGAGTCTACTGGCAGGGCTACATCTGCTCTTGTTGTCACCTCCAGCAAGAGTCTACTGGCAGGTCTGCATCTGCTCTTGTTGTCACCTCCAGCAAGAGTGTACTGGCAGGTCTGCATCTGCTCTTGTTGTCACCTCCAGCAAGAGTGTACTGGCAGGTCTGCATCTGCTCTTGTTGTCACCTCCAGCAAGAGTCTACTGGCAGGGCTACATCTGCTCTTGTTGTCACCTCCAGCAAGAGTCTACTGGAAGGTCTGCATCTGCTCTTGTTGTCACCTCCAGGAAGAGTCTACTGGAAGGGCTGCATCTGCTCTTGTTGTCACCTCCAGCAAGAGTCTACTGGAAGACCTGCATCTGCTCTTGTTGTCACCTCCAGCAAGAGTCTCCTGCAGGGCTACATCTGCTCTTGTTGTCACCTCCAGCAAGAGTCTACTGGCAGGGCTGCATCTGCTCTTGTTGTCACCTCCAGCAAGAGTCTACTGGCAGGGCTGCATCTGCTCTTGTTGTCACCTCCAGCAAGAGTCTACTGGCAGGGCTGCATCTGCTTTTGTTGTCACCTCCAGTAAGAGTCTACTGGCAGGGCTGCATCTGCTCTTGTTGTCACCTCCAGCAAGAGACTACTGGCAGGGATGCATCTGCTCTTGTTGTCACCTCCAGCAAGAGTCTACTGGTAGGGCTGCATCTGCTTTTGTTGTAACCTCCAGTAAGAGTCTACTGGCAGGGCTGCATCTGCTCTTGTTGTCACCTCCAGCAAGAGTCTACTGGCAGGGCTGCATCTGCTCTTGTTGTCACCTCCAGCAAAAGTCTACTGGAAGGTCTGCATCTGCTCTTGTTGTCACCTCCAGCAAGAGTCTACTGGAAGGTCTGCATCTGCTCTTGTTGTCACCTCCAGCAAGTCTACTGGAAGGGCTGCATCTGCTCTTGTTGTCACCTCCAGCAAGAGTCTACTGGAAGACCTGCATCTGCTCTTGTTGTCACCTCCAGCAAGAGTCTCCTGCAGGGCTACATCTGCTCTTGTTGTCACCTCCAGCAAGAGTCTACTGGCAGGGCTGCATCTGCTCTTGTTGTCACCTCCAGCAAGAGTCTACTGGCAGGGCTGCATCTGCTCTTGTTGTCACCTCCAGCAAGAGTCTACTGGCAGGGCTGCATCTGCTTTTGTTGTCACCTCCAGTAAGAGTCTACTGGCAGGGCTGCATCTGCTCTTGTTGTCACCTCCAGCAAGAGACTACTGGCAGGGCTGCATCTGCTCTTGTTGTCACCTCCAACAAGAGTCTACTGGCAGGGCTGCATCTGCTTTTGTTGTCACCTCCAGTAAGAGTCTACTGACAGGGCTGCATCTGCTCTTGTTGTCATCTCCAGCAAGAGTCTACTGACAGGGCTGCATCTGCTCTTGTTGTCACCTCCAGCAAGAGTCTACTGGCAGGGCTGCATCTGCTCTTGTTGTCACCTCCAGCAAGAGTCTACTGACAGGGCTGCATCTGCTCTTGTTGTCACCTCCAGCAAGAGTCTACTGGCAGGGCTGCATCTGCTCTTGCTGTCACCTCCAGCAAGAGTCTACTGGAAGGTCTGCATCTGCTCTTGTTGTCACCTCCAACAAGAGTGTACTGGCAGGGTTGCATCTGCTCTTGTTGTCACCTCCAGCACGAGTATTGCCAAGGCTGCATCTGCTCTTGTCGTCACCTCCAGCAGGAGTATCGGCAGGGCTGCATCTGCTCTTGTTGTCACCTCCAGCAAGAGTCTACTGGCAGGGCTGCATCTGCTCTTGTTGTCACCTCCAGCAAAAGTCTACTGGAAGGTCTGCATCTGCTCTTGTTGTCACCTCCAGCAAGAGTCTACTGGAAGGTCTGCATCTGCTCTTGTTGTCACCTCCAGCAAGAGTCTACTGGAAGGGCTGCATCTGCTCTTGTTGTCACCTCCAGCAAGAGTCTACTGGAAGACCTGCATCTGCTCTTGTTGTCACCTCCAGCAAGAGTCTCCTGCAGGGCTACATCTGCTCTTGTTGTCACCTCCAGCAAGAGTCTACTGGCAGGGCTGCATCTGCTCTTGTTGTCACCTCCAGCAAGAGTCTACTGGCAGGGCTGCATCTGCTCTTGTTGTCACCTCCAGCAAGAGTCTACTGGCAGGGCTGCATCTTATTTTGTTGTCACCTCCAGTAAGAGTCTACTGGCAGGGCTGCATCTGCTCTTGTTGTCACCTCCAGCAAGAGACTACTGACAGGGCTGCATCTGCTCTTGTTGTCACCTCCAGCAAGAGTCTACTGGCAGGGCTGCATCTGCTTTTGTTGTCACCTCCAGTAAGAGTCTACTGGTAGGGCTGCATCTGCTCTTGTTGTCACCTCCAGCAAGAGTCTACTGGCAGGGCTGCATCTGCTCTTGTTGTCACCTCCAGCAAGAGTCTACTGACAGGGCTGCATCTGCTCTTGTCACCTCCAGCAAGAGTCTACTGGCAGGGCTGCATCTGCTCTTGTTGTCACCTCCAGCAAGAGTCTACTGGCAGGGCTGCATCTGCTCTTGCTGTCACCTCCAGCAAGAGTCTACTGGAAGGTCTGCATCTGCTCTTGTTGTCACCTCCAGCAAGAGACTACTGGCAGGGCTGCATCTGCTCTTGTTGTCACCTCCAGCAAGAGTCTACTGGCAGGGCTGCATCTCCTCTTGTTGTCACCTCCAGCAAGAGTCTACTGACAGGGCTGCATCTGCTCTTGTTGTCACCTCCAGCAAGAGTCTACTGACAGGGCTGCATCTGCTCTTGTTGTCACCTCCAGCAAGAGTCTACTGGCAGGGCTGCATCTGCTCTTGTTGTCACCTCCAGCAAGAGTCTACTGACAGGGCTGCATCTGCTCTTGTTGTCACCACCAGCAAGAGTCTACTGGCAGGGCTGCATCTGCTCTTGTTGTCACCTCCAGCAAGAGTCTACTGGCAGGGCTGCATCTGCTCTTGCTGTCACCTCCAGTAAGAGTCTACTGGAAGGTCTGCATCTGCTCTTGTTGTCACCTCCAGCAAGAGTGTACTGGCAGGGTTGCATCTGCTCTTGTTGTCACCTCCAGCACGAGTATTGCCAAGGCTGCATCTGCTCTTGTCGTCATCTCCAGCAGGAGTATCGGCAGGGCTGCATCTGCTCTTGTTGCCACATTCAGCAGGAGTATTGGTGAGGCTGCATCTGCTCTTGTTACCACCTCCAGCAGAAGTATTGGCAGGGCTTCATCTGCTCTTGTTGCCACCTCCAGCAATAGTGTATTGGCAGGGCTGCATCTGCTCTTGTTACCACCTCCAGCATGAGTATTGGCAGGGCTGCATCTGCTTTTGTCACCTCCAGCAAGAGTCTACTGGCAGGGCTGTATCTGCTCTTGTTGTCACCTCCAGCAAGAGTCTACTGGCAGGGCTGCATCTGCTCTTGTTGTCACCTCCAGCAAGAGTCTACTGGCAGGGCTGCATCTACTCTTGTTGTCACCTCCAGCAAGAGTCTACTGGCAGGGCTGCATCTACTCTTGTTGTCACCTCCAGCAAGAGTCTACTGGCAGGGCTGCATCTGCTCTTGCTGTCACCTCCAGCAAGAGTCTACTGGAAGGTCTGCATCTGCTCTTGTTGTCACCTCCAACAAGAGTGTACTGGCAGGGTTGCATCTGCTCTTGTTGTCACCTCCAGCACGAGTATTGCCAAGGCTGCATCTGCTCTTGTCGTCACCTCCAGCAGGAGTATCGGCAGGGCTGCATCTGCTCTTGTTGCCACCTTCAGCAGGAGTATTGGTGAGGCTGCATCTGCTCCTGTTACCACCTCCAGGAGGAGTATTGGCAGGGCTTCATCTGCTCTTGTTGCCACCTCCAGCAATAGTGTATTGGCAGGGCTGCATCTGCTCTTGTTGCCACCTCCAGCATGAGTATTGGCAGGGCTGCATCTGCTCTTGTCACCTCCAGCAAGAGTCTACTGGCAGGGCTGTATCTGCTCTTGTTGTCACCTCCAGCAAGAGTCTACTGGCAGGGCTGCATCTGCTCTTGTTGTCACCTCCAGCAAGAGTCTACTGGCAGGGCTGCATCTACTCTTGTTGTCACCTCCAGCAAGAGTCTACTGGCAGGGCTGCATCTACTCTTGTTGTCACCTCCAGCAAGAGTCTACTGGCAGGGCTGCACCTACTCTTGTCGTCACCTCCCTACATAGCTACAGCAATCATTTTAAGTTAGGCATAAGAATTAACAACTGGGCGTCTTTACTGCAAACTCAGTTGTTCTCCATCCTAATGGCGCTGAAGTTAACTTGTGACACTGAGCTTATGATTCTGATTCTATGTCATCAATGGAGATACTTGACTTGCATAATGACTAACAATATACTCATCGGAAAAAATCAGTTTTAAATACTATAAATAAAAAGAGAGAAAAAGGAATTCAATACATAGCTGAAAAGTTAGCCAAAGGAAGTATCCTGAAGGAAAATGTTGAATATAACTTTGGTATATCTGTGTCTAGCATTAGAAATAATATTAGGAGAGAAGTAAATAATGAAAGTGAATGTCATAGTAATATAGGTAGAAGCCTAATTATATGGATCTATCACACACTATAACAAACGTAGATAAGTATATTTATGGAGCAACTAATGTTGTAGTAACCAGACTTAGTCTTGGTTACAAGTACTTCTGGCAGCTTGGCAGACACAGATAATGATCAAACTAAGTGAAAAGTGTGTGGTCAGCCCTGTGGTCATTCCCTTGAACGCTATATGCTTGATTATCAACTTATTGAGCATACAGACATAATATAATAAATTGTGGTATGCCAAGGCATCTTATTAATGGAAATAAGATACAAGACATATTAAAAAAATATCAGAAATATGTTTGTAGCAGATTAGGAAAATTGTAGATATAAATCCAGATGTATTCCTGTTAACCCTTTTGGACCTAGTTCCTAGGCCTTTTATGTATCCATATGTTCTTATGCTACCGTCCACAGGATGGATGTGAGATGCATAATAAACTAGTCACTACAATCCAAAGGACAGTAACGAGGTGCACAATAAACTAGCCACTGCCACAGAATAGATGCGAAGTGCATAATAAACTAACCAACCCTATCCACAGGATAGTTGCGAGATGCGCAATAAACTATCTACTTAACTGGTAAAATCTAACTTCAGTGCAACAGCAGTGCTTCAGGAGAATCAGAAATATTGAAAGAAAAACAGATTTCTAAAATCAGAACTATGGACTTCAAATTGAATGAAGGTTTAAAGATGAATCAGTACAAGCTATAAGCAACTGAGGAACTCGTCAAAACTGACTATCATCTCTGGCGATTAGCGGACGTCTACTCAAGCCTCAGCAGTCCCGGCACTGAACGACCCACACAACGTTATTGCATTAACCACCAAATTAAAGATTATAAACGCCTGAATACGACCGACTATTCAATATAAAGACAAATGACTATCAGTACCATTAAGTTCAAGTTAGTTATACCTTAGCTAACGCCCGGAGACTGGCAACTGACGGGTGTAGCGCTTCCCAATCAGTGTAATTACTAATGCCAGGTTAAGTCCGAGTAAAGAGGGGTTAATTATAAACACATAATAGCCAGACAAGGTCATTTTTACGCCAAGGTATTTAAGCCTTCAACAGGTACGAGTTAATTGGTTGGGATTCTTTTAGGGGATTAGCGATTAGCTTTTGTTTTCAGATGTGTTTCCTTCCTCATTGCCTAGTTACCCTGATATATCTGTTTAGCTTCATTTAATTCTCTCGCTTAATTCCTCTTGTATGCAGATTTCACATGAGTCATTTATACAATACTAAAGAATTAGACACGTGCAACAACTGGGTATCTTTATTTGTAGACTTTTCGCCGTCCGGTGGCTTTATCAGTACAATACAAGGACATAACGTCCGGTATGTAAAATTATAAACAAAAGAAAAGGTAATCAGTCCCTCTTGGAGTTGGTGAAGAGTATTGTGGTCCTGAAGACTACGGTGCTCTTCACCAACTTCAAGACTGAGGGACTGAGTACCTAATATTTTGTATATAATTCAACAATCTTCACATTACGTCCTTGTATTGTTTTGATAAAGCCACCGGACGGCGGAACATCTGTAAGTAAAGCTTCCCAGATGTTGTTCATTTGTCTAATTCTTCGTCTTGTAGGTATTGTATACCATTCATGCATAGTACAAGACTATAATTTCACATGACTGGGTAATACAACACAATAATTTCACACGACCGGGTAATAAAACGCTATAATCGGGTATCCCTGATGGGATACCTAAAATTGGTTGACGATTTTGTCTTCATCAGAAGTTTTCGTTTATAACTTGAGAACGCCTCATCCTATCGGCTTCAAATTTTCATCGGTGGCTTACTGTAAGATAGGGAAGGTTCTCAGAACTGACCACACTCGCTTACCAAAGCTCAAGTTTCAAGTTTCTTGACTTGCTCCCTAAATGAACTTTAATTCAGTTCCCGCTAATATTTGGACAATGAACAAACTCATTCACAAACTTAAGGCAAAAACAAAGAATAATAAAATGACACAATAACGTGACTGGATCAGTTAACAAATAAGGTAATAATCTGAAAAATGAACTTGAGGTAACAATCTACAAAAATAATGAACTTGAGGTGACAATCTGAAAAAAAAATTAATGAACTTAAGGTAACAATCTGAAAAAATAATGAACCTTAGGTAACAATCTGAAAAAATAATGAACCTTAGGTAACAATCTGAAAAAAATAATGAACTTTAGGTAACAATCTGAAAAATAATGAACTTAATTTAACAATCTGGAAAATATTCACAAACTTAAGGTAAGAGGAACTCTGACTCCTCTGTTGTGGGAAATAGTGAGAATCTGCTTTTATATTGACCTGTGATCTTGACCTGTGACCTTTACTTATAACCTCTACTTTCGACCTTGACCTGTGACCTATATCTCCTGCCTTGACCTGCAAATCAACTTCCCGCGCTGCATCAAGATCAAAGAAAAATCTCTTTTGCAATATGTTGACACACGAGCGTAAACACTGGCCAATCTTGTGTGTGAGAGAGAGAGAGAGAGAGAGAGAGAGAGAGAGAGAGAGAGACGAACAACCAGACTCGTGGACACAGCCAAACACTAATTACTCGACCATTCCATTTCCCTTTCGTGGCGAGCTTAACAAGCGGGTAATTAAACCAAGAAACCATCCATAAACCTCAAATTACTGTCTCTGAAAATCCTTCACCTCTATCCTACTTAATAAAATATATTGTATATTATTTGTGGCAGGAGAAGTGGAATACTGAAGCGGCTTCAAGGAGAATTCTCAGAATTTGTACTTGAAGCCTATTTTTTTTATTTTCCGTATTATATATTTTGCTAGTTTTATTTTATTAAAACGCCTCCTGGGAGATTATTATTATTATTAATTATTATTATTATTATCGTTATTTTTTGTAATATATTATTATTATTATTATTATTATAGTTACAAATTGTGTCACCACTCTCTTGTTAATATTAATAAGTTTTAGTGTTATTTAAATATGCAGTTAGCGAATAAAGTTCGTAGAAAAACACTGACCGTAGATGAGAAAGAGAGAGACAGACAGACGAGAGGTTACATTGAGAGTTTAAAAATCAATAAACCAATTACCTTAACGGGTCAAATTGGATTCAGGAATGCATAATGGCTTCCGTGCGTCTCCGAACCCGTTCATGGCCTGTTTGTGTCTTCTGATCCCACAGTGGCGATCCAAGCCTCTTCAAGGTGGACAAAGCTTACTTGACTACCTGGCCAGTTTAACAACTTCTGTGGCTGACAGGATCACATCAACAAATTAAGTTGGTTAAGGACGACCTCAAACTCGGGCCAGTCGATACGAGGGACGTTCGAAATCATTTGAAGTCGTTCGAACCGTAATTGAAACAGTTGATAACGACTTGACGTCATTATAAATCGTTTGACGATATCCGAAACCTCATAAAATCAATTTAACTCTTGAAACTCATCTAAACTTTGCGAAACAGTTTCAAACCGGCTGAAAAACTGTTAAAAATATCCAATACATGTGAATAGTTTGAAATAACTTGAAGTCGCAAAATTTCCGAGAGAGACGAAAATTTTGAAATTGACTTTGAAAGAGACTAAATATTGACGCTTTACCTCTTAAAGAAATACATAGAGACATACACACTCCCACACACACATACGCATATATATATATATATATATATATATATATATATATATATATATATATATATATATATATATATATATATATATATATATATATATATATATATATATATATATATATATATATATATATGATACACATAAGAGAAGATATACGGACACACTGACAGTTAACAATAATCAAACAAAAACCGCAGCGAGGAACACCAAGGTTGGTGATTTTATATTTTCGGAGGGGGGATGAAGGGTCTGAAGAAACGTGAGAATTTCTGCTGCCGCTGGTCCCATGACCAGAGTGGAGTCTTTGCTCATGTGACAGAGGCCTTCCGCTGGCTCACCCGTCAAGCGCGTCGAAATTAAAGTTCGTTATATAATGGGACGGATGGTCTTCCCCACTGTGACCTTGGTGATCACCACTGTGACCTTGGTGATCACTGTGACCTAAGTTATCAGTAATGTGACCTGTTAGATCACTCAGCACTGTGACCTATGTGATCACCACTGTGACTGGTAGATCACTCAGCACTGTGACCTGGTAGATCACTCAGCACTGTGACCTGGTAGATCACTCAGCACTGTGACCTGGTAGATCACTCAGCGCTGTGACCTGGTAGATCACTCAGCACTGTGACATGGCAGACCACTCAGCACTGTGACCTGGTAGATCACTCAGCACTGTGACCTGGTAGATCACTCAGCACTGTGACCTGGTAGATCACTCAGCACTGTGACCTGGTAGATCACTCAGCACTGTGACCTGGTAGATCACTCAGCACTGTGACCTGGTAGATCACTCAGCGCTGTGACCTGGTAGATCACTCAGCACTGTGACATGGTAGATCACTCAGCACTGTGACCTGGTAGATCACTCAGCACTGTGACCTGGTAGATCACTCAGCACTGTGACCTGGTAGATCACTCAGCACTGTGACCTGGTAGACCACTCAGCACTGTGACCTGGTAGATCACACAGCCCTGTGACCTGGTAGACCACTCAGCACTGTGACCTGGTAGATCACTCAGCACTGTGACATGGTTGGTCACTCAGCACTGTGACCTGGTAGATCACTCAGCACTGTGACGTGATAGATCACTCAGCACTGTGACCTGATAGATCACTCAGCACTGTGACCTGGTAGATCACTCAGCACTATGACCTGATAGATCACTCAGCACTGTGACCTGGTAGATCACTCAGCACTGTGACCTGATAGATCACTCAGCACTGTGACCTGATAGATCACTCAGCACTGTGACCTGGTAGACCACTCAGCACTGTGACCTGGTAGATCACTCAGCACTGTGACCTGGTAGATCACTCAGCACTGTGACTTGATAGATCACTCAGCACTGTGACCTGGTAGATCACTCAGCACAGTTGCCAATAAAAAACAAACACATTAAAACACCAAAGGTAACACAGGAAACAGAGGATGACAAACACCAAGAAATCTTAAACAAAGACTCGAATCCAAACACACAATTCCGGGATTTCTGGAATTTAATTCCATAAATACCAGCACTGTGTTGTTCAACTAAGAATAATTCTAGTGTTAACAACTTGGTTCTCTTTTACATTCTGAGTAGTTTTTTGTACGTCCATTAAAAAATACAAATCGAACCAAACAATATGTAAAAAATTAAAAGACAGTCGTTTCAAATTAAAATTTGGTTGAATTTGGAAGAGCAACAATCAGCTGAACATTACTTATTAAATTTAAAGAGAATGAGAGAATTTTAACTTGATTCCAAGATAATAATAAGTAATTATAATAATTATTGTAATTATTATTAATTATAATAATTATTGTAATTATTATCATTATTATTATTATTATTGTCATTATAATTATTATTACTGTTATTTATTATTATAATTATTATTATTTCATACGTTAAGGGATAGACCCGTAAGGGTCATACAGCGCCTGCTGGGAGTTGAAGATAATTAAGATTGAACGGGTAAAGACGAGAATTGACTGGAATCCTCAAATCCTCCCCCCACCCCCCACCATCCATCACCCAGAAGAGATAAAGAAAACGGTCTCCCCTCAAATCCCTTTCAATTAAATTCGCACAACAACAAATCGGCCCAACAACCACATCCCAACTACTTGCAAAAATCGGGAGAGCATTTCCGGATCGCTAATTACAAACTTGCTTCCCCCAGAGCATCTTAACAAAGCAAGACAAACAAGGAACTACTCTCTGCCTGACGAACTTCTCTCTGACATTTTCTTCTGAATTGTGGGAGAGTATTCTGGGAGGTTGTGGTGTAGGGGTTGTGTTGTTGGGGTAGTTGTGGTGCGGGTTGTGTTGTGGGGGGTTGTGTTGTGAGGGGCTGTGTTGTGGGAGGTTGTGCTGTTTTTCTTTTTTTCTTTTTGGTTGGAGTTGTATTGTAGGGTTGTGTTGTTAGGTTTGTGTTTTGGGGGGTTGTGTTGTGGGGGTTATATTGTAGAAGTTTTGTTGTGGGAGGGTTGTGTTGTGGAAGGTTGTACTGTTAGTGTTAAGTTCTAGTTCTTGGTCGAGCCTCTCAAGTGTCATCCATCATGTCCGTATTTGAGCCCCTGTACAGAGTCCTCTTCCACCCTCATTCAAGTCATTCCATTTCTCGTTTATAAGTTGAGGATCTGTTTTATGGTGTCCGTGTGGCTCCTTCTAACCATGCTCACTTGCTCTTCTTAACACCCTGGAAGGTGCGTCCGTGTGGCTCCTTCCAACCATGCTCACTTGCTCTTCTCAACACCCTGGAAGATGCGTCGGTGTGGCTCCTTCCAAGCATACTCACTTGCTCTTCTCAACACCCTGGAAGATGCGTCCGTGTGGCTCCTTCCCAGCATGCGCACTTGCTCTTCTCAGCACCTTCTCAACACCTTGGAAGAGCTTGTATAAGTCACACTGTGAACCCATGTTCAGTAAACCACTCATAAAGAACAAAAGACACAGTACCGTGACTGGAACAATACACAAGTAACCCGCACATAGGATAGATAATCTCATGGTGACGTTTCGGTCTGACTTGGACCAATTACAAGTCACACTTATCATTCTACAGACCAAAGATCCTCACCAATTTCCTCGTGAAAGCGACTCAAAACACTGCCGACATCTCCAAAATTTATGATGTAGCCCTATCTTCAGTTGACAGCATGTCCATGCATTTTTAACTAGACCAGACTCGTGAACTCCATATTCATCAAAAATTGCGAGAAACCATTATCTCTGGACTTCAGTATTCTGCGGAGAAGGGGACTGGACACAGGTGTCAACCCACAGTCATTTAAAAATCCACAGACGTTGCCCCATTTCACAAAGGTGTCAGTAAAGTAGTCGTGAATAACCTGGAAGAATTTCTTGAAAACAAGACTGTAGGTCACATGGAATCGCAACAATTTCACAGTCCAGGACAGCATGCGTGTAAAGCAGGTCGTTCCTGATTTTCAAAGTTGATAGACCAGTTGCTAGTTATGGTCCAGGATGCACTGGCAGACAATCTAAACGCTGATGAAGTGTAAAATGTTTTTGCAAAAGCTTTCGATAAATGCCACCAAGGTGTGATAACACAAAATACATACAAAATGAATAATTGGTATAGTGTTCAGATGGATATTTAAATTACTAACAAACTGAACACTGAGTAGTAGTAGTAGTAGTAGTAGTAGTAGTATTAGTAGTAGTAGTAGTAGTATTAGTAGTAGTAGTAGTAGTAGTAGTAGTATTAGTAGTAGTAGTAGTAGTAGTAGTAGTAGTAGTAGTAGTAGTAGTAGTAGTATTAGTAGTAGTAGTAGTAGTAGTAGTAGTAGTAGTGGTAATAGTAGTAGTAGTAGTACTAAACAGTGAAATCGAAGGCTGCCACAGTGAAAAGCACTGTTCAAGGCGCTTCCACTTGTGGTTTACTGTATCCTCCCAGATGGTACACTGTGTCCTCCCAGATGGTACACTGTGTCCTCCCAGATGGTGCACTGTATCCTCCCAGATGGTACATTGTATCCTCCCAGATGGTAACACTGTGTCCTCCCAGATGGTACACTGTATCCTCCCAGATGGTACACTGTATCCACCCAGATGGTACATTGTATCCTCCCAGATGGTAACACTGTGTCCTCCCAGATGGTACACTGTATCCTCCCAGATGGTACATTGTATCCTCCCAGATGGTAACACTGTGTCCTCCCAGATGGTACACTGTATCCTCCCAGATGGTACACTGTATCCACCCAGATGGTACATTGTATCCTCCCAGATGGCAACACTGTGTCCTCCCAGATGGTACATTGTATCCTCCCAGATGGTAACACTGTGTCCTCCCAGATGGTACACTGTATCCTCCCAGATGGTACACTGTATCCACCCAGATGGTACATTGTATCCTCCCAGATGGCAACACTGTGTCCTCCCAGATGGTACATTGTATCCTCCCAGATGGTTCACTGTATCCTCCCAGATGGTACATTGTATCCTCCCAGATGGCAACACTGTGTCCTCCCAGATGGTATATTGTATCCTCCCAGATGGTTCACTGTATCCTCCCAGATGGTACACTGTATCCTCCCAGATGGTACATTGTATCCTCCCAGATGGCAACACTGTGTCCTCCCAGATGGTATATTATATCCTCCCAGATGGTTCACTGTATCCTCCCAGATGGTACACTGTATCCTCCCAGATGGTACACTGTATCCTCCCAGATGGTAACACTGTGTCCTCCCAGATGGTACACTGTATCCTCCCAGATGGTACACTGTATCCTCCCAGATGGTAACACTGTGTCCTCCCAGATGGTACACTGTATCCTCCCAGATGGTACATTGTATCCTCCAAGATGGTAACACTGTGTCCTCCCAGATGGTACATTGTATCCTCCCAGATGGTATACTATATTCTCCCAGATGGGAAAAGAGGCAGGAGAGACAGATTTAAGGAAACTCTCAAAATACAAAAGAAAGGGTAGAATGTGAGAAAGAGAGAGAGTTCAGCTGAGAGTGAAAGTGGGATGAAAGAGTGAAAGTAAAGAGAGTGATGATGAAGTTGAGGCCGAGGGGGAGGGGGGAAGAGACGGAAAGATAATCTCAACCTGACGCTCAGTATTTCTCATTCTCTCTCTCTCTCTCTCTCTCTCTCTCTCTCTCTCTCTCTCTCTCTCTCTCTCTCTCTCTCTCTCTCTCTCTCTCTCTCTCTCTCTCTCTCTCTCTCTCTCTCTCGCCCTCTCTCTCTCTACAGTAAATAATCACGTTTTGATCCAAACATGGTGAAGAGGTCACCTAGCTGAGAGAGATATAGAGAGAGAGAGAGAGAGAGAGAGAGAGAGAGAGAGAGAGAGAGAGAGAGAGAGAGAGAGAGAGAGAGAGAGAGAGAGAGAGAGAGAGAGAGATCTTTATCGAAGCTGCTGCTCGCCTCTTCCGATTTAATACAATTCTATACAACTTATACAATTTAATGCAATCGCACGCCCCAGCAACCATGTATTATTCGGAGTTGCCGCCAAGACGCCCTCGCACCCCTGGCGGTGGGCGTGGGCGTAGGCGTGGGCGTGGGTTTCCTCTGACATGTTTGGGTGAGCTGATACAGCTCTGTGACCGTATAATCGTCAGAGATTATTGCTGATTATAGGGGATTTCTATGGAGTGATCGAGAAATTATAGGCAGAGATTGATGATAGCTGTGTGTGTGTGTGTGTGTGTGTGTGTGTGTGTGTGTGTGTGTGTGTGTGTGTGTGTGTGTGTGTGTGTGTGTGTGTGTGTGTGTGTGTGTGTGTGTGTGTGTGTGTGTGTGTGTGTGTGTGTGTGTGTGTGTGTGTGTGTGTGTGTGTGTGAGTGTGTGTATGTATGTGTGTGTGTGTGCTTGTATGTGTGTGCGTATGTGTGTGTGTGTGTGTGTGTGTGTGTGTGTGTGTGTATGTGTGTGTGCGTGTGTGTGTGTGTGTGTGTGTGTGTGTGTGTGTGTGTGTGTGTGTGTGTGTGTGTGTGTGTGAGTGTGTGTATGTATGTGTGTGTGTGTGTGTGAGTGTGTGTATGTATGTGTGTGTGTGTGTGTGTATGTGTGTGTGTGTGTGTGTGTGTGTGTACTCACCTAGTTGAGGTTGCGGGGGTCGAGTCCGAGCTCCTGGCCCCGCCTCTTCACTGATCGCTACTAGGTCACTCTCCCTGTGTGTGTGTGTGTGTGTCAGAAAGAGAGAGAGAGAGAGAGAGACAGCAGAAAGTGGTTGACTCATTCTCTTTTCCCTCTCTCTCTCTCTCTCTCTCTCTCTCTCTCTCAATCTCCTCAAGCATCTCCTTCCCTGCCCTCCCCTCCTCCACGCTAGACCCGGGGAAGGGTGTGGGGGAGGGGAGGGGGGGGAAGGGTAGCATATATCTTGGGCAGCGCCAGAGTTTGAACGAGATACGTCAAGTCGTGAGGCAGCAACAAGACGGAGTAAAATTGTCCCTCAAGATTCTTCCCAAGATACTCCTGAGTTTGTTATCCTCGACACTTGCTGCTGCTTCGTTCTCCTCCTAGTCGTCCTCTTAGTCGTCCTGCTAGTCGTCCTCTTAGTCGTCCTGCTAGTCGTCCTCCTACTTGTCCTTCTGTTTATCATAGTCGTCCTCCTATTCGTCGTTCTAGTTGTTATCATATTCGTCCTCCTATTCGCCCTCCTAGTCATCCTCCTGTTCGTCCTCCTAGTCGTTCTCCCATTCGTCGTCCTAGTCGTTATCCTATTCGTCCCAGTCGTCCTTCTAGTCGTCATAGTCGTCCTTTTAGTCGGTCTCCTAGCCATCCTAGTCGCCTCTCTCTTTCTGTTGTTATGTTTTCAATTTTCCGTTCACAGTTCGGTGTCCTTGAAAGAGGACCGTCCAGTGGTCGCTCGATCCTTCCAACTTATGGCTGTTATTCCGCTCACAACACGAGAACGGCTCATCCAACCACCTTCAACTTAGGAACAATTGACTGGTGCAGGTGACCAGAACTGTGTAACCCGTCTCCAGCAGTCTCCTGGACTGGCTCCCTGAAGCGTGGCTTCAGGCATTCTGAATTCCACAGCTGACATCAATAACATACTGTATAGAAAGTCCCCTTGTTATACAGAACATTTGGAGCAAATTAAGTCAGTTTTGTCTCCAAGATACGACCCACACCAGTCAACTAACACCCAAGTACCTACTTACTGCTAGGTGAACATGGACAGCAGGTGTCTTAAGCAAACACTCCCTAATATTTACACCCGTACCGGGGATATCCAACCACGGACCTCAATGTGTGAACAGAGTGCGCTACTAAGCGAGCTGCGGGACAGTTAGGAGACACCCTGACAGTTTACGATGCATCATGGTTGATGCATCGTATGTAATGGTTGCAACACTTGAGCTTCAAATTGAGTTGCATTCAGTAAAATAACTGGAGAACGCATCTTCAGGTCAGCTTGAAACTTCTAGTGCTGATTAGCCTTCCTCAGAGGAAGCATCGCCTCAGTTTTAGATTTTGTATGTTTTAATGTGATAATTTTGTTAATCAACCTAGTTTCTCTGAAATAAGTGAAGAATATCTCTCCTGATCAGAAGCCACAAGTGCCTGACTTCACTGCTTATCCCGGCTTATGTCTATATAATATACATTCACGTGTCTATAACATCTGTGTGCTCTCAAGAACACTGGTAAGAATATATATTTGTAAATAAACTTAAAGCTTATTTACTTTCTCAGTTTCTTAGAAGCTGGTCACTCTTACCTAGAGAAAAGTTTGGATTGATTTTGACCGGATCTGTGTAAGTCCCAGTTTGTTTTTCTTATGGAAGAAATTTGAAAAAAAAAAAATGCAGCTTTTCAGAAATGTTAGAGTTTCCGAGCGTCGCATCTGATTAACCTCGATCCTTCGACTCTGAAAACTTGATAACCCAACTTTTCTTTGAAGGGCGTCGTGCTTAATGTGCTTGTGTATTTTAGGTTATTGGTGTCCATAGAAAGTTAGGTTAGGTTAGGTTAGGTTTGAATTAGATAGGGGCTGTATGTGTCCTGATTTATTATTTTCATTGAAGAAATTTGTTATCTTTCTACTTTCCAAATAGTCACTTGTGAAAGTCTCCTCTGATTTATTTCAAATCTTCGACACTAATATAAACTCATATAAACTCATGCCGCACTCTGCACTATTCCAATCGCGTGCACTGAAGTACACTGGACGGGGGTTATGGAATACGAAGATAAATCTTGTTGTATTAGGAGCCGGATATGATAGGTAGAAGCCGAGAAGAAGTATGTACCTCGCAGCTGTTAGGAAACACTCCTCAAGTCTCAGGATGGTAAACAAGCTGAGTGAGCTTCGTGTAGAGCTGGTGGATGTACGCGCTATACACAGTTGCAAGAGTAGGTACAACAAGGCACAGGAGGCCAGGGACCAGTGAATGTCGCTAATTTTTGAGGTTAAGCAGCACGGTCAGGACTGGAGTCTCGACCCTTGCGAAGACACTGAGGCGAGAACACACACACACACACACACACACACACACACACACACACACACACACACACACACACACACACACACACACACACACACACACACACACACACACACACACACACACACAAACACACACACACACACACACACACACACACACACACACACACACACACACACACACACACACACACACACACATACACACTCACACATACACACACACACACACACAAACACACACACACACACACACACACACACACACACACAAACACACACACACACACACACACACACACACACACAGGCGGGGCCAGGAGCTATGACTCGACCCCTGCAACCACAAATAGGTGAGTACAAATAGGTGAGTACACACACACACACACACACACACACACACACACACACACACACACACACACACACACACATACACACACACATACACACAAACACACACACACACACTGGGAAAACCTGGAGCCACATGGGGGTCCCGAAACATGGAGAGCCAGGATGTTGGACGTGGTGCTGGAAAACCTCATGCACCAACATGTTAAGGACACTACCAGAGTGAGAGGGGAGGATGAACCAGCAAGATTGGACCTTGTGTTCACCCTGGGCAGCTCAGATATTGAGGACATCAAGTATGAGAGTCCCCTAGGAGCTAGCGACCACGTGGTTCTGTGCTTTGAATACATAGTAGAGCTGCAAGTGGAGAGAATAACAGGAGTTGAATGGGAAAAGCCTGACTATAAAAGAGGGGACTACACAGGGTTGAAGAACTTCCTGCGGGAGGTCCAGTGGGACAGAGAACTGGCAGGAAAGCCAGTAAATGAAATGATGGAATATGTAACAACAAAATGCAAGGAGGCAGTGGAAAGGTTTATTCCCAAGGGCAACAGTAACAACGGGAAGACCAGAACGAGCCCCTGGTTTACCCGACGGTGTAAGGAGGCAAAAACAAAGTGCAATAGAGAATGGAAAAAAGTACAGAAGGCAGAGAACACACGAAAATAGGGAGATCAGTCGCAGAGCCAGGAATGAGTACGCACAGGTAAGGAGGGAGGCCCACCGACAGTATGAAAATGACATAGCATCGAGAATCAAGACTGACCCGAAACTGTTGTATAGCCACATCAGGAGGAAGACAACAGTCAAAGACCAGGTGATCAGATTAAGGACAGAAGGTGGAGAACTCACAAGAAATGATCAGGAGGTATGTGAGGAGCTGAACAGGAGATTTAAGGAAGTTTTTACAGTAGAGACAGGAAGGGCTGTGGGATGACAGCACAGAAGGGAACATCAAGAGGGAATATACCAACAAGTGTTGGATGACATACGAACAACTGAGGAGGAGGTGAAGAAGCTCTTAAGTGACCTTGACACCTCAAAGGCCATGGGACCGGACAACATCTCCCCATGGGTCCTTAGAGAAGGAGCAGAGATGCTGTGCATGCCTCTAACCACAATCTTCAACACATCCCTTGAAACTGGGCAACTACCTGAGAAATGGAAGACAGCTAATGTAGTCCCCATATTTAAGAAAGGAAACAGAAATGAGGCACTAAACTACAGACCTGTGTCTCTGACATGTATTGTGTGCAAAGTCATGGAGAAGATTATCAGGAGGAGAGTGGTCGAACACCTGGAAAGGAACAAGATTATAAATGAAAACCAGCATGGGTTCATGGAAGGCAAATCTTGTATCACAAACCTCCTGGAGTTTCATGACAAGGTAACAGAAGTAAGACACGAGAGAGAGGGGTGGGTAGATTGCGTTTTCCTAGACTGCAGGAAGGCCTTTGACACAGTTCTCCACAAGAGATTAGTGCAGAAGCTGGAGGATCAGGCGCACGTAAAAGGGAGGGCACTGCAATGGATAAGGGAATACCTGACAGGGAGGCAGCAACGAGTCATGGTACGTGAAGAGGTATCACAGTGGGCGCCTGTTACGAGCTGGGTCCCACAGGGGTCAGTTATAGGACCAGTGCTATTTTTGATATATGTGAACGACATGATGGAAGGAATAGACTCTGAAGTGTCCCTGTTCGCAGATGACGTGAAGTTGATGAGAAGAATTAAATCGGACGAGGATGAGGCAGGACTGCAAAGAGACCTGGACAGGCTGGACATGTGGTCCAGCAACTGGCTTCTCGAATTCAATCCAGCCAAATGCAAAGTCATGAAGATTGGGGAGGGGCAAAGAAGACCGCAGACAGAGTATAGGCTAGGTGGACAAAGACTACAGACCTCACTCAGGGAGAAAGACCTTGGGGTGACCATAACACCGAGCACATCACTGGAGGCACACATCAACCAAATAACCGCTGCAGCATACGGGCGCCTGGCAAACCTGAGAATAGCGTTCCGATACCTTAATAAGGAATCGTTCAAGACACTGTACACTGTGTATGTTAGGCCCATACTGGAGTATGCAGCACCAGTCTGGAACCCACACCTGGTCAAGCACGTCAAGAAGTTAGAGAAAGTACAAAGGTTTGCAACAAGGCTAGTCCCAGAGCTCAAGGGAATGTCGTACGAGGAAAGGTTAAGGGAAATCGGACTGACGACACTGGAGGACAGAAGGGTCAGGGGAGACATGATAACGACATACAAGATACTGCGGGGAATAGACAAGGTGGACAGAGATAGGATGTTCCAGAGAGGGGACACAGGGACAAGGGGTCACAACTGGAAGCTGAAGACTCAGACGAGTCACAGGGACGTTAGGAAGTATTTCTTCAGTCATAGAGTTGTCAGCAAGTGGAATAGCCTAGCAAGTGAAGTAGTGGAGGCAGGAACCATACATAGTTTTAAGAAGAGGTATGACAAAGCTCAGGAAGCAGAGAGAGAGAGGATCCAGTAGCGATCAGTGAAGAGGCGGGGCCAGGAGCTGAGTATCGACCCCTGCAACCACAATTAGGTGAGTACACTTAGGTGAGTACACACACACACACACAAGCACACACACACACACACACACACACACACACACACGCAACTGAGCAACCTATACTACAACCCACTCACTGTTCCCTCTGCCACCAACCCCCATATCACAAACCTCACCCCAACAGCTGTCCCTTATGGGCATTCTGACCCCACCCCCATCAACACAAACCCCACCTACACCACAGCCCCATATAGGCCCCCACCAAGGCTCTCGCTCCCCCAACCCCAATATTCTTGCATGACCACAACGATAGAAAAGAAACTAAAGGTTTGGTACACAAACGAGGATGGAATAACGAATAAACATGAGGAGTGGAATGAAAGAATCAGTGAAAAATCCCCAGACATCATAGCAGTCACAGAAACAAAACTCGCTGAGACAATAACAGACACAATCTTCCCAACAGGATACCAGATCCTGAGGAAAGATAGAAGGAGTAGAGGGGGAGGAGGGGTTGCACTGCTCATAAAACACCAATGGGGATTTGAGGAAATGGAAGGCATGGACATGATTGGAGAAAGAGACTACATTGTAGGTACAATTCAGTCCGGAGAACATAAAGTAGTCATTGGAGTGATGTATAACCCACCACAGAACTGCAGGAGGCCAAGAGAGGAGTACGAAGAAAACAACAGGGTGATGGTGGACACACTGGCTGAGGTGGCAAGAAGAGCTCACTCGAGCAGAGCAAAGCTACTGGTAATGGGCGATTTCAACCACAGGGAGATCGACTGGGAAAACCTGGAGCCACATGGGGGTCCCGAAACATGGAGAGCAAAGATGATGGATGTGGTACTTGAAAACCTCATGCATCAACATGTCAGGGACACAACCAGAGAGAGAGGGGAGGATGAGCCAGCAAGACTGGATCTTGTGTTCACCCTGAGCAGTTCAGACATCGAGGACATCACTTACGAGAGGCCCCTTGGAGCTAGCGATCATGTGGTTCTGAGTTTTGACTATATAGTAGAGTTACAAGTGGAGAAGGGAACAGGAACTGAAGGGGACAGGCCAAACTACAAAAGGGGGGACTACACAGGTATGAGAAACTTCCTGCAGGAGGTTCAGTGGGACAGAGAAATGGTAGGAAAATCAGTAAACGAGATGATGGAATATGTGGCAACAAAGTGCAAGGAGGCAGAGGAAAGTTTTGTTCCCAAGGGAAACAGAAATAATAGGAAGACCAAGACGAGTCCTTGGTTTACCCGAAGGTGTAGGGAGGCAAAAGCTAAGTGCAACAGAGAATGGAAAAGGTACAGGAGGCATAGGACCCAGGAAAACAAGGAGATTAGTAGAAGAGCCAGAAACGAGTATGCACAGATAAGGAGGGAGGCCCAGAGACAGTATGAAAACGACATAGCATCGAAAGTCAAATCTGACCCGAAACTGCTGTATAGCCACATTAGGAAGAAGACAACAGTCAAGGACCAGGTGATAAGGCTGAGGAAAGAAGGTGGGGAACTCACAAGAAACGATCAAGAGGTATGTGAGGAGCTCAACACGAGATTTAAGGAAGTATTTACAGTAGAGACAGGAAGGACTCTGGGGGGACAGACCAGATGGGGACACCAACAAGGAATACACCAACAAGTGTTGGACGACATACATACAGATGAGGAGGAGGTAAAGAAACTGCTAAGGGACATCGATACCTCAAAGGCAATGGGACCGGACAACATCTCTCCATGGGTCCTTAGAGAGGGAGCAGATATGTTGTGTGTACCACTTACCACAATCTTCAACACATCCCTGGAAACTGGGCAACTACCTGAGGTATGGAAGACAGCAAATGTAGTTCCCATTTTCAAAAAAGGAGACAGAAAAGAGGCACTAAACTATAGACCTGTGTCATTGACGTGTATAGTATGCAAAATTATGGAGAAGATTATCAGGAGGAGAGTGGTGGAGCACCTGGAACGGAACAGGAGTATAAATGCCAACCAGCACGGATTCACGGAAGGCAAATCCTGTGTCACAAACCTTCTGGAGTTTTATGATAAAATAACAGAAGTAAGACAAGAGAGAGAGGGGTGGGTTGATTGCATCTTCTTGGACTGCAAGAAGGCCTTTGACACAGTTCCTCACAAGAGATTAGTGCAGAAGCTAGAGCATCAGGCGCATATAACAGGAAGGGCACTGCAATGGATCAGAGAATACCTGACAGGGAGGCAACAACGAGTCATGGTACGTAATGACGTATCACAGTGGGCACCTGTGACGAGCGGGGTCCCACAGGGGTCGGTCTTAGGACCAGTGCTATTTTTGGTATATGTGAACGACATGACGGAAGGGTTAGACTCAGAAGTGTCCCTGTTTGCAGATGATGTGAAGTTAATGAGGAGAATTAAATCTGATGAGGACCAGGCAGGACTTCAAAGAGACCTGGACAGACTGGACACCTGGTCCAGCAAATGGCTTCTCGAATTTAATCCTGCCAAATGCAAAGTCATGAAGATAGGGGAAGGGCACAGAAGACCGCAGACAGAGTATAGGCTAGGTGGACAAAGACTGCAAACCTCACTCAAGGAGAAAGATCTTGGGGTGAGTATAACACCGAGCATGTCTCCGGAAGCACACATCAATCAGATAACTGCTGCAGCATATGGGCGCCTGGCAAACCTGAGAACAGCATTCCGATACCTTAGCAAGGAATCATTCAAGACACTGTACACCGTGTATGTCAGGCCCATACTGGAGTATGCAGCACCTGTTTGGAACCCGCACTTGATAAAGCACGTCAAGAAACTAGAGAAAGTACAAAGGTTTGCAACAAGGTTAGTTCCAGAGCTAAGGGGAATGTCCTATGAAGAAAGATTAAGGGAAATCGGCCTGACCACACTGGAGGACAGGAGGGTCAGGGGAGACATGATAACGACATATAAAATACTGCGTGGAATAGACAAGGTGGACAAGGACAGGATGTTCCAGGGAGGGGACACAGAAACAAGAGGCCACAATTGGAAGTTGAAGACACAAATGAGTCAGAGAGATAGTAGGAAGTATTTCTTCAGTCATAGAGTTGTAAGGCAGTGGAATAGCCTAGAAAATGACGTAGTGGAGGCAGGAACCATACACAGTTTTAAGACGAGGTTTGATAAAGCTCATGGAGCGGGGAGAGAGAGGGCCTAGTAGCAACCGGTGAAGAGGCGGGGCCAGGAGCTAGGACTCGACCCCTGCAACCACAAATAGGTGAGTAAATAGGTGAGTACACACACACACACACACACACACACACACACACAAACACACACACACTCACACACGTATGCAGTCACGCAGACGTGGGTGCACAAGGATACGAGAACCTTAATGTTTTTAAGGCGTGCAGTAACTGCTAGCAGTAATCAGTGGTAGTGACAACGTCAGTGAACAATCCTACGAGTGATAACTAAAGTTATTAGTTAAAAAAAGTCGAGAGGAAGCCTGAAATCATTAATATTTCAAAGTGCCAAACCGTTAGGGGCCTAGTAGGCACCTGATGCCACACAGATTCAAATATACAAAGATCAAAGTGAGTGTAGAAGCGGCTGTTCAAGAATTACGAGAGGTTGGTTAACAAGTGAAATGTGGGGCACCATACAGTGAGAGTGAACAAGTTAATGAGCAAAAGGAGAAAGGGAAAATAAAATATATAACAAAAGAAGGTGGCAGGAGTAGGCCTGCTGAAGCAGTGACGTCACAACAGTTGTGTGACATTATACATATAAAGTGTAACCAATGAATGTGAAGTGAATTCTATCATAAGTGAAAAGTGAAATCACTTGAGGAACGCGGGGTGTATGAGCATATTTGGTTATAAACATCACGGGTGAAGGATTTTCAAAATAGTGATAGAAGGCCTATGTACGACGACTGCGTCATCAGCATCTGGCAATCCATCACTGCACCGCTGCCAGCGCAAGTATTGCTCACCTTTTGTGGTTGCATGTTGTCGGGTTCTGGATTCTGGTCTTGCATTACTGTTAGATACTGGTCACTCACTCCTGCAAGCTATTACCAGAATTAGAGTAGAAATAGCATAGGTAAGGTGAAGATAGGGGTGACGAAAGTGTGAGGTGTAGAGTAGTCTAGAGGGGTAACGTCAGACACTCCTAGAAGCTGAGACAAGCTAAATTTTACAACCTAGTTACTTTCTGTATTTTATAAGTAGAATTGATAAGTGCTAGAATTACTACTGGTAAGTTTTAGTATGAATACTTAGAAGTGGGTGCACACACACACACACACACACACACACACACACACACACACACACACACACACACACACACACACACACACACACACACACACACACACACACACACACACACACACACACACACATACACACATACACAGGATTTCACACCTTCCTGTTAACGACCTGAAAACCGTCCCTCTAACATTCCACTATCCACTATCCCTCCCTCTCTTTCTCTCTCTCTCTCTCTCTCTCTCTCTCTCTCTCTCTCTCTCTCTCTCTCTCTCTCTCTCTCTCTCTCTCTCTCTCTCTACCTATCTCTCTACCTATCTCTCTCTACCTGTCTCTCTCTTTACCTATCTCTCTCTCTCTCCCCTCTCCCATCTCTCCCCTCTAACATCTCTTCCCTCTAACATCTCTTCTCTCTAACACCTCCCCCCTCTAACATCTCTCCCCCTCTAACATCTCTCCCCCACTAACATCTCTCCCCCTCTCATTATCTCTCCCCTCTCCCATTTCCCATCTCTCTCCCCTCCTCCCCTCTCTCTCCCCCTATCCTCTCTCTCCCCTCTCTCTCTTCCATCTCCCCCCTCTCTCCACCTTCTCCTCTGTCTCTCCCTCTCTCTCTCCCTTCTCTTTGCCTCTCATTTTTTCTCTCTCTCTCTCTGTCTCTCTCTCTCTCTCTCTCTCTCTCTCTCTCTCTCTCTCTCTCTCTCTCTCTCTCTCTATCTCTCTCTCTCTCTCTCTCTCTCTCTCTCTTCCCCTTTCCACTTCTGACTCTCCCCCTCTCTTTTTCCTTCTACCTTTCCCTTCTCTCTCTCTCTCTCTCTCTCTCTCTCTCTCTCTCTCTCTCTCTCTCTCTCTATTTCTCTCTCTCTCTCTCTCTCTCACTCTTTTCTCTTTCAAAAATAAATAAAATAAAAAAAAAATGGTGAGGACTCGAAGGAACCAGGGATCAGATGAGAATGGGTCTGGTAGGGAGGAGTGGATGGAGAAACAGTGGAAAAGGATGGAACAAGAGTGGGAGAGAAATTTAGGAGAGCTTTCTGAAGAAATGGAGACAGAGCTTTTTGTGAAATTAGAAAAGAGGTGGAGAAGGAGAAGAAGAATTGGGAGGCACAAGTTGAAACTGCGGTAGCCATGATAAGGGTCCTAGAAGATGAGGTAAACAGGCTGAAGCAAGTTACAAGGGCACTGACCAGAGAAGACAAAGCATATGAAGCTGAGGGGCCAAACAGGAAGGATGGAGATATGAATTATGCTAAGGTCATATCAGCCTGTCAAGAAGGGCAAAAGAGTGAAAGGGAGAGCAGCTGGGTGCAGATGGAGAGGGTGATAGGTCAAATGCGGAGGCACAACCATGCTACCAAGAGCCACTGGAAAAAACAAGGGAGAAAATGACCATGTACAGACAGGAACTAGAGTTGCAGAGGGAGAGGCAGTGGGAGGAGGAAAGGACAAAATCAGTGTTTATCCATGGACTTCAGGAGAGAGAGGAAAGGACACACTGAAAGACTACAGGCAGAAAGAAAGGAGAATGAGAACATCATCACGGAAATAGGTGGAGAAGACATGGATGAGATTGTAAATTTTCAGAGAATAGGGGGGTACTTGAAGGGGAGAAAACGACTGATCAAGCTGATTCTCAGGACAGAAACAGTGCGGAACAGGATCCTGCAAGAGAAACCACAGTTGAAATGTTTGGGAGGGTACAAAAGGGTGTTCCTAGACAGAGACAGAACACAAACAGAATGACAGCAGCTGAGGGAGAGGACAAAAAAGCGAAAGGAGCTAGGAAAGGAGACAAGGATGGAACCAGCAGAGGCCAATCAGAGCAGAACAGAGCAGCAAGGGCAAGCACACACACAACTATCCTTAGAACCCCACAACCTATCACACCATCCCAACACAAACTACAATCCATACTCAAAGCTTCCACCCAACACCCAGCTATAGAATCCCAAAGTATGCTACCAGGTCTCCCACCCTCACAGGCCCCCAAGCCCACAGTGCTGGAAAGGAAACTGAAGGTATGGTACACAAACGCTGATGGAATAACAAATAAGTGGGAGGAGTGGCACGAAAGAGTCAAAGAAGCATCACCGGACATCATAGCTCTCACTGAAACCAAGCTTACAGGTATGATAACAGATGCCATCCTTCCAACGGGATACCAGATCCTGAGGAAAGACAGAGGGAACAGGTGGGGTGGAGGAGTGGCATTGCTGATCAAAAAACAATGGAATTTTGATGAGCTGGAGAGAGGAGAGAGTGGAGAAACAAGTGATTACATAGCGGGAACGCTTCATTCTGGAGGTCCCAAGGTGGTAATTGCAGTGATGTATAACCCACCACAGAACAGCAGGAGGCCAAGGCAAGTGTATGACGAGAGCAATAGAGCGATGGTTGACACACTGGCTGCAGTGGCCAGAAGAGCTCATGCATGCAGGGCAAAGCTTCTGATCATGGGTGCTTTAACCACAAGGAGATCGATTGGGAGAACTTGGAGCCACATGGGGGCCAAGATACATGGAGGGCTAAGATGATGGAGGTGGTACTGGAAAACTTCATGTACCAACACGTAAGCGACACTACAAGAGAGAGAGTGGAGAGGATGAATCAGCAAGACTGGACATAGGATTCACCTTGAGTAGTGCAGATATTTAGGTCATCACATATGAAAGACCCCTTGGGGCCAGCGACCATGTGGTTTTAAGCTTCGAATACACAGTAGAGCTACAAGTGGAGGGGGAAGCACAAAGGCCAGGACGAATGAAGCCAAACTACAAGAAAGGGGACTATACAGGAATGAGGAACTTCCTGCACGGGGTTCAATGGGACAGAGAACTGGCAGCAAAGCCAGTTAATGAGATGATGGAATATGTAACAACCATGTGCAAGGAGGCTGAGGAGAGGTTTGTACTCAAGGGTAACAGAAATAATGAAAAAGCCAGGATGAGCCAATGGTTCACCCAAATTTTGGGTGAACCATGGCAAAAACCAAGTGTGCTAGGGAAAGCAAAAACCAAGTGTGCTAGGGAATGAAAGAAATATAGAAGGCGAAGGACCCAGGAGAATAAGGAGAGCAGTCGTAGAGCCAGAAATGAATATGCACAGATAAGAAGGGAGGCCTAATGACAATATGAAAACGACATAGCAGCAAAAGCCAAATCTTACTTGAAGGTGTTATACAGCCACATCAGGAGGAAAACAACAGTCAAGGACCAGGTAATCAGGAAGGAGGAGAGACAACAAGAAATGACCGTGAAGTATGTGAGGAACTCAAGAAGAGATTCAAAGAAGTGTTCACAGAGGAGACAGAAGGGGCTCCAGAAAGATGGAGAGGTAGGGCACACCACCAAGTGCTGGACACAGTACACACAACCGAGGAAGAAGTGAAGAGGCTTCTGAGTGAGCTAGATACCTCAAAGGCAATGGGGCAGGATAACATCTCTCCATGGGTCCTGAGAGAGGGAGCAGAGGTGCTATGTGTACCCCTAACAACAATATTCAATACATCTATCGAAACAGGGAGATTGCCTGAGGCATGGAAGACAGCAAATATAGTTTCAATCTTTAAAAAAGGAGACAGACATGAAGCACTAAACTACAGGCGAGTGTCACTGACATGTATAGTATGCAAAGTCATGGAGAAGATTATCAGGAGAAGAGTGGTGGAACACCTAGAAATGAATGATCTCAACAACAGCAGCCAACATGGTTTCAGGGACGGGAAATCCTGTGTCACAAACCTACTGGAGTTCTATGACATGGTGACAGCAGTAAGACAAGAGAGATGGGTGGGTGGATTGCATTTTCTTGGTATGCAAGAAGGCGTTTGACACAGTTCCACGCAAGAGATTAGTGTAGAAACTGGAGGACCAAGCAGGGATAACAGGGAAGGCACTTCAATGGATCAGGGAATACTTGTCAGGAAGACAGCAGCAAGTCATGGTACGTGGCGAGGTGTCATAGTGGGCACCTGTGACCAGTGGGGTCCCACCGGGGTCAATCCTAGGACCAGTGCTGTTTCTGGTATTTGTGAACAACATGACGGAAGGAATAGACTCCGAAGTGTCCCTGTTTGCAGATGACGTGAAGTTGATGAGAAGAATTCATTCGATCGAAGACCAGGCAGAACTACAAAGGGATCTGGACAGGCTGCAGACCTCGTCCAGCAATTGGCTCCTGGAGTTCAACCCCTCAAAATGCAAAGTCATGAAGACTGGGGAAGGGCAAAGAAGGCCGCAGACGGAGTACAGTCTAGGGGGTCAGAGACTACAAACCTCACTCAAGGAAAAAGATCTTTGGGTGAGTATAACACCAGGCACATCTCCTGAAGCGCACATCAACCAAATAACTGCTGCAGCATATGGGCGCCTAGCAAACCTCAGAACAGCATTCCGACATCTTAATAAGGAATCATTCAGGACCCTGTACACCGTGTACGTTAGGCCCATATTGGAGTATGCGGCACCAGTTTGGAACCCACACCTAGCCAAGCACGTAAAGAAACTAGAGAAAGTGCAAAGGTTTGTAACAAGACTAGTTCCAGAGCTAAGAGGTATGCCCTACGAGGAGAGGTTAAGGGAAATCAACCTGACGACACTGGAGGCCAAGAGAGATAGGGGGGACATGATA
This sequence comes from Cherax quadricarinatus, assembly GCF_038502225.1. Classification (NCBI taxonomy): domain Eukaryota; kingdom Metazoa; phylum Arthropoda; class Malacostraca; order Decapoda; family Parastacidae; genus Cherax; species Cherax quadricarinatus. Next base: position 35,814,871 of record NC_091302.1, on the reverse strand, counting down.
ACGACATACAAAATGCTGAGAGGAATTGACAAGGTGGACAAAGACAAGATGTTCCAGAGATTGGACACAGTAACAAGGGGACACAGTTGGAAGCTGAAGACACAGATGAATCACAGGAATGTTAGGAAGTATTTCTTCAGCCACAGAATAGTCAGGAAGTGGAATAGTTTGGGAAGCGATGTAGTGGAGGCAGAATCCATACATAGCTTTAAGCAAAGGTATGATAAAGCTCACGGTTCAGGGAGAGTGACCTAGTAGCGATCAGTGAAGAGGCGGGGCCAGGAGCTTGGACTCGACCCCTGCAACCTGAACTAGGTGAGTACACACACACGCGCACACACACACAAGGTGGACAAAGACAGGATGTTCCAGAGATTGGACACAGTAACAAGGGGACACAGTTGGAAGCTGAAGACACAGATGAATCACAGGGATGTTAGGAAGTATTTCTTCAGCCACAGAGTAGTCAGGAAGTGGAATAGTTTGGGAAGTGATGTAGTGGAGGCAGGATCCATACATAGCTTTAAGCAGAGGTATGATAAAGCTCACGGCTCAGGGAGAGTGACCTAGTAGCGATCAGTGAAGAGGCGGGGCCAGGAGCTCGGACTCGACCCCCGCAACCTCAACTAGGTGAGTACAACTAGGTGAGTATACACACACACACACACACACACACACACACACACACACACACACACACACACACACACACACACACACACACACACACACACACACACACACACACACACACACACACTCACACACGTATATACAACAGGCCTAGTGTCTAATCGACATGTGCCTAGGAGAACTGCTGCAGCATATGGGCGCCTAGCAAACCTCAGAACAGCATTCCGACATCTTAATAAGGAATCGTTCAGGACCCTGTACACCGTATACGTTAGGCCCATATTGGAGTATGCGGCACCAGTTTGGAACCCACACCTAGCCAAGCACGTAAAGAAACTAGAGAAAGTGCAAAGGTTTGCAACAAGACTAGTCCCAGAGCTAAGAGGTATGTCCTACGAGGAGAGGTTAAGGGAAATCAACCTGACGACACTGGAGGACAGGAGAGATAGGGGGGACATGATAACGACATACAAAATACTGAGAGGAATTGACAAGGTGGACAAAAACAGGATGTTCCAGAGATTGGACACAGTAACAAGGGGACACAGTTGGAAGCTAAAGACACAGATGAATCACAGGGATGTTAGGAAGTATTTCTTCAGCCACAGAGTAGTCAGTAAGTGGAATAGTTTGGGAAGCGATGTAGTGGAGGCAGGATCCATACATAGCTTTAAGCAGAGGTACGATAAAGCTCACGGCTCAGGGAGAGTGACCTAGTAGCGATCAGTGAAGAGGCGGGGCCAGGAGCTCGGACTCGACCCCCGCAACCTCAACTAGGTGAGTACAACTAGGTGAGTGAGTACAAACACACACGCGCAGACACACACACACACACACACACACACACACATACACACACACACACACACACACACACACACACACACACACACACACACACACACACACACACACACACACACACACACACACACACACACACACTCAGACACACACACGTCAGGCATCACAGTGTGAAGAAAGAACGTCTCTACCAGTTTACGGTGACGGTGGTAGTGATGTTTCAAATAGGAAAGGAAAAGTTTATACAGAAAATTACGGAGGTAAGGAATATGTATATATATATATATATATATATATATATATATATATATATATATATATATATATATATATATATATATATATATATATATATATATATATTACTGAAATCGCGAAATAAGTAATTTTAGTTCATTTACAAACTGCGGCAGGCCAGGACTCGACCCTAGGAACGTTGTACCGCCTCAAAAGACAACACAACATACACGTCACCTTTACCACTCAGCCAACGATCCTACAAAAGTCACACATGCAGCAGCAGAGCTACATGTTTTCTCGTGATCCGAGGATACCTTGAGATATCACTGCCACGAGTGTCTTCGGATAAACCTTGCTGGTATAAACCTTGGTAATAAATACCGACAAGTTGGTTAGAGAGACACGTAAGCGAACACTAGGACATATTTATTAGATAACGTTTCCGTCCTGGGACCTTGATCACTTCTAACATACAGAGGTAGAAAGACATTATATATAGGCGGAGAGTGAGGTGTGAGTGGCGCAAGGTGGCCTGGAGAATACACAAATAACCCGCACATAAAAGAGAGAAGTTTACGACAACGTTTCGGTCCGACTTGGACCATTTACAAAGTGGAGAATGTCATGTTGGGATGAGGACGGGTAGACGATGAGATCATGTGACTCCTGTGTTGTTGGGTTGGTGGAGTAGCAGCTTGTGGGTAAAAATTAAAAGGAGATTGAAGCTGCTAGAGAGAGACTTGAACCACTGTGGCAAATTTATCCTCAGTCCTAACCTTACGGAGACGAATTTGTAAAAATCACAAGTAAAGCCATGGGGTGACGGCTTGCTGAGGAACACAACATTAAGATTATATAAGTCTCAGTGAAAATATACGGGAAAGACTGTATGTAGACTCAGGAAATCCTTAGTGGTCCGTATTAAACGTTTGCTGAAGAACATTGGAAGCTGTGTTCTAATTACATAACCTCAGATGAACGCTAAAGAAAACTTCTCTTGATAGACACTTGGTTATCTTTATTGGGTATCTTTATGGAGGAAGTCGATATAATCAGTCCATGGACTGAGTACATCGACTCCAGGCTGAGGGACTGATTACCTGTGGGACTGATTACTCTTTCTCATCTTCACTACTCTTGTTTCTATTGGACTGATGAAGCCACTGTGTGGCGAAACGTTTCCACAATAATGATACACAAGTGTTGCACATGTGTCTAATTTATCAACTTGTCGGTTCTCTGAACAATTTAACTACAAAACTTCTCTTGACCTCTGAGACAGTCTACAACAGAAGTCCTCAAACTCTTAGTACTAAAAGACCAGTTTGAAGAGCCAAATTTAAAGGACGGCCACATTTTGTAATAATCGATAATGGTAAGATGTAAGACAGGTAAATGCTTCAAGTTCTGTTATAGACAGAAATACTGCATTTTAATTTTTATGAAACATTTGAGACTAAGGTAAATAATACAAGCTCTGTAATGAAAAGACAAATAATTTTTTACCTACTAATTATTGACAGTAAATAGGAGTCTACTAGGCTACCGGTGCTGACCAAGTGGCGATAAGCTGTTGGTGTAAAATGGCTTTAAATATTTTGTAATTGTTGACACTATACAGTTTGGAACCTATATAAAAGTGAATTCATACTTTCATGTGAGGGCCGGATCCATTTCCTAGAAGGGCCACATGCGGCCCGAGTTGTAGACCCTTGTTGTTGACCAGGGGCCGAGGACCCCTGGTCTACAACATACTTTGCTTCTTAACATCCTGGCTTAGGATTATCAACTATAGACTCACTAATATAAGAATCGAACATATGCAATACTTAATAGCGAATGACTCACGTGTAATCAGGTCGAATTAGATCAAATTAAGTCCAGTCATCGAACCACTCATAACAATTACCTGGGTTTGTCGTCAGTTGGGTGGTTACATGCACTGATATAAAAAAATATAGCATTAAATTCTGGTGTTGTCAGAACACAGTAATGATGATGTATCAGACTAATTCAAGAAACTGACATGTGTGTCCTATAAAAGATTTCTCATACACTGTACAAGGAACTTGACACATCACACCAGTTACATTAATAGGGGTAGTGACAGGGGCATTGACATGAGCATTGTCAGAGACATAGGGCAGTGGCAGGGGCACTGACATGGCCACTGACATAGACATTGGCAGTGACATTGACAAAAACATTGACAGTGACAGTGACAAAAAGAAAAACTAACACGGACATTGACTAAAACACTGACAGTGACATTCACAAAAAACAGTGACCATAACATTGACAAAGATATTGACAGTGACAATGACGGAAACATTGACAAAAACATTGGCAGGTGGGGTCATTCATAATCAACATATACCTATCATTATAAAGTAAAAACCAGTGCATTACTTTTCTTAACGAGGTGTCTCTCTTGCAGTGATCTAGCAGCGGTATAACAGTGAAAACCTTCAAGTGTTTGTTAGATGAAGTGTCAGAGATGTGAAATATCTCTTAATCCCAATACCTAAGACTGTAGATAGGCAGTACTCTTAGTGCTCTCAGTGCTATTAGTGCTCTCAGTGCTCTTACTGCTCTTAGTGCTCTCAGTGCTCCCAGTGCTATTAGTGCTTTCAGTGCTCTTAGTGCTCTCAGTGCTCCCAGTGCTATTAGTGCTCTCAGTGCTCTTAGTGCTCTCAGTGTTCTTACTGCTCTTAGTGCTCTCAGTGCTCTTACTGCTCTTAGCGCTCTCAGTGCTCTCGGTGCTCTCAGTGCTCTTAGTGCTCTCAGTGCTCTTACTGCTCTTAGAGCTTTCAGTGCTCTCAATGCTCTTAGTGCTCTTAGTGCTCTGAGTGTTCTTAGTGCTCTTACTGCTCTCAGTGCTCTTAGTGCTCTTAGTGCTCTCAGTGCTCTTAGTGCTCTTAGTGCTCTTAGTGCTCTCAGTGCTCTTAGTGCTCTCAGTGCTCTCAGTGCTCTTAGTGCTCTCAGTGCACCTACTGCTCTCAGTGCTCTTAGTGCTCTTAGTGCTCTTAGTGCTCTCAGTGCTCTTAGTGCTCTTAGTCCTCCTAGTGCTCTCAGTGCTCTCAGTGCTCTCAGTGCTCTCAGTGCTCTTAGTGCTCTTAGTGCTCTCAGTGCCCTTACTGCTCTCAGTGCTTTTAGTGCTCTTACAGCTTTCAGTGCTCTTAGTGCTCTCAGTGCTCTTAGTGCTCTTAGTGCTCTCAGTGCTCTTAGTGCTCTTACTGCTCTTAGTGCTCTCAGTGCTCCCAGTGCTATTAGTGCTCTCAGTGCTCTTAGTGCTCTCAGTGCCCTTACTGCTCTCAGTGCTTTTAGTGCTCTTACAGCTTTCAGTGCTCTTAGTGTTCTCAGTGCTCTCAGTACTCTTAGTGCTCTCAATGCTCCTACTGCTATCAGTGCTCTTAGTGTCCTCAGTGCTCTTAGTGATCTTAGTGCTATCAGTGCTCTTAGTGCTCTCAGTGCTCTTACTGCTATCAGTGCTCTTAGTGTCCTCAGTGCTCTTAGTGCTCTCAGTGCTCTTAATGCTCTTAGTCCTCCTAGTGCTCTCAGTGCTCTCAGTGCTCTTAGTGCTCTTACTGCTATCAGTGCTCTCAGTGCTCTTAGTGCTCTTACTGCTATCAGTGCTCTTACTGCTCTCAGTGCTTTTAGTGCTCTTAGCGCTCTTAGTGCTCTCAGTGCTCTCAGTGCCCTTAGCGCTCTTAGTGCTCTTAGTGCTCTTAGTGCTCTTAGTGCTCTCAGTGCTCTTAGTGCTCTCAGTGCTCTTACTGCTCTCAGTGCTTTTAGTGCTATTTCTGCTCTCAGTGCTTTTAGTGCTCTTACAGCTCTCAGTGCTCTCAGTGCTCCTACTGCTATCAGTGCTCTTAGTGCTCTTAGTGCTCTTAGTGATCTTATTGCTCTCAGTGCTCTTAGTGCTCTCAGTGCTCTTAGTGCTCTTAGTGCTCTCAGTGCTCTCAGTGCTCTTAGTGCTCTCAGTGCTCTCAGTGCTCTTAGTGCTCTCAGTGCTTTTACTGCTCTCAGTGCTTTCAGTGCTCTTAGCGCTCTTAGTGCTCTCAGTGCTCTCAGTGCTCTCAGTGCTCTTAGTGCTCTCAGTGCTCTTACTGCTCTCAGTGCTTTTAGTGCTCTTAGCGCTCTTAGTGCTCTTAGTGCTCTTAGTGCTCTCAGTGCTCTTAGCGCTCTTAGTGCTGTCAGTAATCTTACTGCTCTCAGTGCTCTTAGTGCTGTCAATTTTCTCAATGCTCTTAGTGCTTTCAGTGTTTTTAGAGCTCTCAGTGCTCTTAATGCTCTCATTGCTCTTAGTGCTCTTGGTGCTCTCAGTGCTCTTAGTGCTGTCAATGTTCTCAGTACTCTCAGGTGCCCTCAGTGCTCTCAGTGCTAAAAGTACTTTTAGTGCTCTCAATATTCTCAGTGCTCTCAATGCTCTCAGTACTCTCAGTATTCTCATTGCAAGTAGTGCTCTCAGTGCTCTTAGTGCTCTCAGTGCACTCAGTGCTCTTAGTGCTCTCAGTGTTTTTAGTTCTCTCAGTGATCTTAGTGTTCTCAGTGCTCTTAGCGCTCTCAGTGCTCTTAGTGCTCTCAGTGCTCTCAGTGTTCTCAGTGTTCTCAATGTTCTCAGTATTCTCAGTGCTCTCAGTGCTCTTAATGCTCTCAGTGCTCTCAGTGCTCTTAGTGCTCTCAGTGCTCTTAATGTTCTCAGTGCTCTCAGTGCTCTTAATGCTCTCAGTGCTCTCAGTGTTCTCAGCGCTCTTAATGATCTCAGTGCTCTTAGTGCTCTCAGTGCTCTTAGTGCTCTTAGTGCTCTCAGTGCTCTCAGTGTTCTCAGTGCTGTAAGTGCTGTCAGTGCTGTCAGTGCTCTCAGTGCTCTCAGTGTTCTCAGCGTTCTTAATGCTGTCAGTGCTCTTAGTGCTCTCATTGCTCTCAGTGCTCTTAGTGTTTTCAATGCTCTCAATGTTATCAGTGCTCTCAGAAACATAAAAGAGTTTAGTGAACTTTGTGTATACCATGAACTTAAGTTTTCTGTTCACTCTATGGATTAAAATATCCCAAAAGGGTAACTTGTTATCCCTCTCCAACTTAACAGTAAAGTTGATGGAGTTTGATAAAGTATTAAGTCTGGGTAGGAAGTTCTCTAGATCTTGGTCCTCCAGTATCAAGTACAGGACATCCGGGTCCACCAGCCACAAGCACAGGACATCCTGGTCCACCAGCCACAAGCACATGACATCCTGGTCCACTAGCCACAAGCACAGGACATCCTGGTCCACCAGCGACAAGCGCAAGACATCCTGGTCTAACAGCCACAAGCACAAGACATCCTGGTCCATCAGACACAAGTACAGGACATCCTGGTCCACCAGCCACAAACACATGCCATCCTGGTCCACCAGCCACAAGCACAAGACATCCTGGTCCACTAGCCACAAGCACAAGACATCGTGGTCCACTAGCCACAAACACAGGACATCCGGGTCCACCAGCCACAAGCACATGCCATCCTGGTCTACCAGCCACAAGCACAAGACATCCTGGTCCACCAGCCACAAGCACAAGACATCCTGGTCCACCAGCCACAAGAACAAGACATCCTGGTCTACCAGCCACAAGCACAAGACTCCTGGTCCACCAGCCACAAGAACAAGACATTCTGGTCCACCAACCACAAGCACAAGACCTCCAGGTCCACCAGCCACAAGTACAAGACCTCCTGGTCCACCACTCACAAGCACCAGACATCCTGGTCCAACAGCCACATGCACAAGACATCCTGGTCCACCAGCCACAAGAACAAGGCATTCTGGTCCACCAGCCACAAGCACAAGACATCCTGGTCCACCAGCCACAAGCACAAGACATCCTGGTCCACCAGCCACAAGCACAAGACATCCTGGTCCACCAGTCACAAGCACAAAACATCCTGGTCTACCAGCCACTAGCACAAGACATCCTGGTCCACCAGCCACAAGCACAAGACATCCTGGTCCACCAGCCACAAGAACAAGACATCCTGGTCCAGCAGCCACAAGCACAAGACATCCTGGTCCATCAGACACAAGTACAGGACATCCTGGTCCACCAGCCACAAACACATGCCATCCTGGTCCACCAGCCACAAACACAAGACATCCTGGTCCACTAGCCACAAGCACAAGACATCCTGGTTCACTAGCCACAAGCACAGGACATCCTGGTCCACCAGCCACAAGCACAAGACATCCTGGTCCACCAGCCACAAGAACAAGACATCCTGGTCTACCAGCCACAAGCACAAGACTCCTGGTCCACCAGCCACAAGAACAAGACATTCTGGTCCACCAACCACAAGCACAAGACATCCTGGTCCACCAGCCACAAGTACAAGACCTCCTGGTCCACCAGCCACAAGCACCAGACACCCTGGTCCAACAGCCACATGCACAAGACATCCTGGTCCACCAGCCACAAGAACAAGGCATTCTGGTCCACCAGCCACAAGCACAAGACATCCTGGTCCACCAGCCACAAGCACAAGAATCCTGGTCCACCAGCCACAAGCACAAGACATCCTGGTCCACCAGTCACAAGCACAAAACATCCTGGTCTACCAGCCACTAGCACAAGACATCCTGGTCCACCAGCCACAAGCACAAAACATCCTGGTCCACCAGCCACAAGAACAAGACATCCTGGTCCAGCAGCCACAAGCACAAGACATCCTGGTCCACCAACCACAAGCACAAGACATCCTGGTCCACCAGCGACAAGCGCAAGACATCCTGGTCTACCAGCCACAAGCACAAGACACCCTGGTCCACCAGACACAAGTACAGGACATACTGGTCCACCATCCACAAGCACATGCCATCCTGGTCCACCAGCCACAAGCACAAGACATCCTGGTCCACTAGCCACAAGCACAAGACATCCTGGTTCACTAGCCACAAGCACAGGACATCTGAGTCCACCAGCCACAAGCACATGTCATCCTGGTCTACCAGCCACAAGCACAAGACATCCTGGTCCACCAGCCACAAGCACAAGACATCCTGGTCCACAAGCCACAAGCACCAGACACCCTGGTCCACCAGCCACAAGCACAAGACATCCTGGTCCAACAGCCACATGCACAAGACATCCTGGTCCACCAGCCACAAGAACAAGGCATTCTGGTCCACCAGCCACAAGCACAAGACATCCTGGTCCACCAGCCACAAGCACAAGAATCCTGGTCCACCAGCCACAAGCACAAGACATCCTGGTCCACCAGTCACAAGCACAAAACATCCTGGTCTACCAGCCACAAGCACAAGACATCCTGGTCCACCAGCCAAAAGCACAAGACATCCTGGTCCACGAGCCGCATGCACAAGAAATCCTGGTCCACCAGCGACAAGCGCAAGACATCCTTGTCTACCAGCCACAAGCACAAGACACCCTGGTCCACCAGACACAAGTACAGGACATACTGGTCCACCAGCCACAAGCACATGCCATCCTGGTCCACCAGCCACAAGCACAAGACATCCTGGTCCACTAGCCACAAGCACATGACATCCTGGTTCACTAGCCACAAGCACAGGACATCCGAGTCCACCAGCCACAAGCACATGCCATCCTGGTCCACCAGCCACAAGCACAAGACATCCTGGTCCACTAGCCACAAGCACATGACATCCTGGTTCACTAGCCACAAGCACAGGACATCCGAGTCCACCAGCCACAAGCACATGCCATCCTGGTCTACCAGCCACAAGCACAAGACATCCTGGTCCATCAGCCACAAGCACAAGACATCCTGGTCCACCACAAGCACAAGACACCCTGGTCCACCAGCCACAAGAACAAGACATCCTGGTCTACCAGCCACAAGCACAAGACTCCTGGTCCACCAGCCACAAGAACAAGACATTCTGGTCCACCAACCACAAGCACAAGACACCCTGGTCCACCAGCCACAAGTACAAGACCTCCTGGTCCACCAGCCACAAGCACCAGACATCCTGGTCCAACAGCCACATGCACAAGACATCCTGGTCCACCAGCCACAAGAACAAGGCATTCTGGTCCACCAGCCACAAGCACAAGACATCCTGGTCCACCAGCCACAAGCACAAGAATCCTGGTCCACCAGCCACAAGCACAAGACATCCTGGTCCACCAGTCACAAGCACAAAACATCCTGGTCTACCAGCCACTAGCACAAGACATCCTGGTCCACCAGCCACAAGCACAAGACTCCTGGTCCACCAGCCACAAGAACAAAACATTCTGGTCCACCAACCACAAGCACGAGACATCCTGGTCCACCAGCCACAAGTACAAGACCTCCTGGTCCACCAGCCACAAGCACCAGACATCCTGGTCCAACAGCCACATGCACAAGACATCCTGGTCCACCAGCCACAAGAACAAGGCATTCTGGTCCACCAGCCACAAGCACAAGACATCCTGGTCCACCAGCCACAAGCACAAGAATCCTGGTCCACCAGCCACAAGCACAAGACATCCTGGTCCACCAGTCACAAGCACAAAACATCCTGGTCTACCAGCCACAAGCACAAGACATCCTGGTCCACCAGCCACAAGCACAAGACATCCTGGTCCACCAGCCACAACAACAAGACATCCTGGTCCACCAGCCACAACAACAAGGCATTCTGGTCCACCAGCCACAAGCACAAGACATCCTGGTCCACCAGCCACAAGCACAAGAATCCTGGTCCACCAGCCACAAGCACAAGACATCCTGGTCCACCAGTCACAAGCACAAAACATCCTGGTCTACCAGCCACTAGCACAAGACATCCTGGTCCACCAGCCACAAGCACAAGACTCCTGGTCCACCAGCCACTAGAACAAAACATTCTGGTCCACCAACCACAAGCACAAGACATCCTGGTCCACCAGCCACAAGTACAAGACCTCCTGGTCCACCAGCCACAAGCACCAGACATCCTGGTCCAACAGCCACATGCACAAGACATCCTGGTCCACCAGCCACAAGAACAAGGCATTCTGGTCCACCAGCCACAAGCACAAGACATCCTGGTCCACCAGCCACAAGCACAAGAATCCTGGTCCACCAGCCACAAGCACAAGACATCCTGGTCCACCAGTCACAAGCACAAAACATCCTGGTCTACCAGCCACAAGCACAAGACATCCTGGTCCACCAGCCACAAGCACAAGACATCCTGGTCCACCAGCCACAAGCACAAGACTCCTGGTCCACCAGCCACAAGAACAAGGCATTCTGGTCCACCAGCCACAAGCACAAGACATCCTGGTCCACCAGCCACAAGCACAAGAATCCTGGTCCACCAGCCACAAGCACAAGACATCCTGGTCCACCAGTCACAAGCACAAAACATCCTGGTCTACCAGCCACAAGCACAAGACATCCTGGTCCACCAGCCACAAGCACAAGACATCCTGGTCCACCAGCCACAACAACAAGACATCCTGGTCCACCAGCCACAAGCACAAGACATCCTGGTCCACCAGCCACAAGCACAAAACAACCTAGTCCACCAACCACAAGCACAAGACATCCTGCTCTACCATCCACATGCACAAGACATCCTGGTCCACCAGCCACATGCACAAGACATCCTGGTCCACCAGCCACATGCACAAGACATCCTGGTCCACCAGCCACAAGCACAAGACATCCTGGTCCACCAGCCACAAGCACAAGACATCCTGTTGCACCAGCCACAAGCACAAGACATCCTGCTCTACCAGCCACAAGCACAAGACATCTGGTCCACCAGCCACATGCACAAGACATCCTGGTCCACCAGCCACAAGCACAATACATCCTGGTCTACCAGCCACAAGTACAAGACATCCTGGTCCACCAGCCACATGCACAAGACATCCTGGTCCACCAGCCACAAGCACAAGATATCCTGGTCCACCAGCCACAAGCACAAGACATCTGGTCCACCAGCCACATGCACAAGACGTCCTGGTCCACCAGCCACAAGCACAAGACATCCTGGTCCACCAGCCACAAGCTCAAGACATCCTGGTCCACCAGCCACAAGCACAAGACATCCTGGTCCACTAACCACAAGCACAAGACATCCTGGTCCACCTGCCACAAATACAAGACATCATGGTCTACCAGCCACAAGCATAAGACATTCTGGTCCACCAGCCACAAGCACAAGACATCCTGGTCCACCAGCCACAAGCACATGACATCCTTGTCCACTAGCCACAAGCACATGACATCCTTGTCCACCAGCCACATGCACAAGACATCCTGGTCTACCAGCCACAAACACAAGACATCCTGGTCCACCAGCCACAAGCACAAGACATCCTGGTCCACCAGCCACATGCACAAGACATCCTGGTCCACCAGCCACAAGCACCAGACATCCTGCTCCACCAGCCACAAGCACAAGACATCCTGGTCCACCAGCCACAGACACAAGACATCCTGGTCCACCTGCCACAAGCACAAGACATCCTGGTCCACCAGCCACAACAACAAGACATCCTGGTCCACCAGCCACAAGAACAAGGCATTCTGGTCCACCAGCCACAAGCACAAGACATCCTGGTCCACCAGCCACAAGCACAAGAATCCTGGTCCACCAGCCACAAGCACAAGACATCCTGGTCCACCAGTCACAAGCACAAAACATCCTGGTCTACCAGCCACTAGCACAAGACATCCTGGTCCACCAGCCACAAGCACAAGACTCCTGGTCCACCAGCCACTAGAACAAAACATTCTGGTCCACCAACCACAAGCACAAGACATCCTGGTCCACCAGCCACAAGTACAAGACCTCCTGGTCCACCAGCCACAAGCACCAGACATCCTGGTCCAACAGCCACATGCACAAGACATCCTGGTCCACCAGCCACAAGAACAAGGCATTCTGGTCCACCAGCCACAAGCACAAGACATCCTGGTCCACCAGCCACAAGCACAAGAATCCTGGTCCACCAGCCACAAGCACAAGACATCCTGGTCCACCAGTCACAAGCACAAAACATCCTGGTCTACCAGCCACAAGCACAAGACATCCTGGTCCACCAGCCACAAGCACAAGACATCCTGGTCCACCAGCCACAACAACAAGACATCCTGGTCCACCAGCCACAAGCACAAGACATCCTGGTCCACCAGCCACAAGCACAAGACATCCTGGTCCACCAACCACAAGCACAAGACATCCTGCTCTACCATCCACATGCACAAGACATCCTGGTCCACCAGCCACATGCACAAGACATCCTGGTCCACCAGCCACATGCACAAGACATCCTGGTCCACCAGCCACAAGCACAAGACATCCTGGTCCACCAGCCACAAGCACATGACATCATGGTCCACCAGCCACAAGCACAAGACATCCTGGTCTACCAGCCACAAGCACAAGACATCTGGTCCACCAGCCACATGCACAAGACATCCTGGTCCACCAGCCACAAGCACAAGACATCCTGGTCTACCAGCCACAAGTACAAGACATCCTGGTCCACCAGCCACATGCACAAGACATCCTGGTCCACCAGCCACAAGCACAAGACATCCTGGTCCACCAGCCACAAGCACAAGACATCTGGTCCACCAGCCACATGCACAAGACGTCCTGGTCCACCAGCCACAAGCACAAGACATCCTGGTCCACCAGCCACAAGCTCAAGACATCCTGGTCCACCAGCCACAAGCACAAGACATCCTGGTCCACTAACCACAAGCACAAGACATCCTGGTCCACCAGCCACAAATACAAGACATCATGGTCTACCAGCCACAAGCATAAGACATTCTGGTCCACCAGCCACAAGCACAAGACATCCTGGTCCACCAGCCACAAGCACATGACATCCTTGTCCACTAGCCACAAGCACATGACATCCTTGTCCACCAGCCACATGCACAAGACATCCTGGTCTACCAGCCACAAACACAAGACATCCTGGTCCACCAGCCACAAGCACAAGACATCCTGGTCCACCAGCCACATGCACAAGACATCCTGGTCCACCAGCCACAAGCACCAGACATCCTGCTCCACCAGCCACAAGCACAAGACATCCTGGTCCACCAGCCACAAGCACAAGACATCCTGGTCCACCAGCCACAAGCACAAGACATCCTGGTCCACCAACCACAAGCACAAGACATCCTGCTCCACCATCCACATGCACAAGACATCCTGGTCCACCAGCCACATGCACAAGACATCCTGGTCCACCAGCCACATGCACAAGACATCGTGGTCCACCAGCCACAAGCACAAGACATCCTGGTCCACCAGCCACAAGCATAAGACATCCTGGTCCACCAACCACAAGCACAAGACATCCTGGTCCACCGGCCACATGCACAAGACATCCTGGTCCACCAGCCACATGCACAAGACATCCTGGTCCACCAACCACAAGCACAAGACATCCTGGTCCACCAACCACATGCACAAGACATCCTGGTCCACCAGCCACATGCACAAGACATCCTGGTCCACCAGCCACATGCACAAGACATCCTGGTCCACCAACCACAAGCACAAGACATCCTGGTCCACCAGCCACATGCACAAGACATCCTGGTCCACCAAACACAAGCACAAGACATCCTGGTCCACCAGCCACATGCACAAGACATCCTGGTCCACCAACCACAAGCACAAGACATCCTGGTCCACCAGCCACATGCACAAGACATCCTGGTCCACCAGCCACATGCACAAGACATCCTGGTCCACCAGCCACATGCACAAGACATCCTGGTCCACCAGCCACATGCACAAGACATCCTGGTCCACCAGCCACATGCACAAGACATCCTGGTCCACCAGCCACATGCACAAGACATCCTGGTTCACCAGCCACATGCACAAGACATCCTGGTCCACCAGCCACATGCACAAGACATCCTGGTCCACCAACCACAAGCACAAGACATCCTGGTCCACCAACCACATGCACAAGACATCCTGGTCCACCAGCCAAAGTGATCTGCAAGAACTCCATACACAGAACTTTACTAAACAATAACATCAAGACTTACTAAATTAAATTCTGGCGATATATTAATGTCCCAGAATCCATCAGTAAGATCAATGTTATTCTTAATGTGATTCCTCACTTTAATAAATTATATATATATATATATATATATATATATATATATATATATATATATATATATATATATATATATATATATATATATATATATATATATATATATATATATATATATATATGTATATACGTATACATACATTCATATATACTGTGTAAGTGTGTGTGAGAGAGAAAGAGAAGTATACGAAGTCAGTCAGTATAATACTTGTGAAGAATGAGGCACCATTAGTATGAGGTCAATACAGTGCCTCCAGGGGAGGTTTATGACCTACTGTCAACAGCTGTCAGGTCAGGTCATAAATGCGATTAAAGGAGGCACGCTTCAAGTCAGGTCAAATGATGGAGTCAGGTCAAATATTGACTTTATCACGTCATATTTTGACTGCCACCTTTTCCAATTTGTTTGGCTGATGTGCGAGCGAGGGAGGGGGTGAGGGGAGGGGTAATGGAGAGGGTGAAGGGGGATGAAGATCGGGGGTGGTGAGGGAGGGGGTGAGGGAAGGGGTAATGGAGGGGGTGAAGGGGGATGAAGATTGGGGGTGATGAGGGAGGGGGTGAGGGAGAGAGTAAGGTAAGGAATGATGGAGGGGGAAGGGGTGAAGGAGGGAGTGATGGAGGGGTTGGGAACACGAAGAAGGAAGGCTTGGAGACAGGAATAGGGCGGGAGAAGGGCGAGAGAAGAGAAAGAAGGGTGAGAGGAAGGAGACGGGAAGATGGAAAGAGAGAGAGACGGAAAGAAGCAGAGACGAGGAGATTCCTTAAGGAGAAAGAATACAATTCCATTTTCCAGAACAAAATTGTCATCTATGATCCTACACACTCCATTAACAATCCCAACTTCCTCTTAAAGCAAGGGTACACCAGTGGTGAAAGTTTGAAGCCGATAGGAAGAGGCTTTCTCAAGTTGGCGCACTGATTCAAAAAAAAAAAAAAAAAAAAAACGAGCAGACGGCGCTCTCACCTGGCAGTAATCACTGCAACCTTTCCTCAGTTACAGTACACTGGCACTCAAAGGTTGAAGTCGAGCGGAAGAGGTGTTCTCGAGGTGTAAGTGAAAACCTTGGAGAAAGAGAGATCGAGAGATAGCGGGAGTGAAAGCGAGAGCGACATGGAGAAGACAGTCTTGTACAGAGAGAAAGAGAGGGGTGGTAGAGAGAGCGGAGAGAGAGAGAGAGAGAGAGAGAGAGAGAGAGAGAGAGAGAGAGAGAGAGAGAAAGGGAGAGAGAGACAAAGGGAGAGAGAGAGAGAGACAAACTGAGAGAGAGAGACAAAGGGAGAGAGAGAGAGAGACAAAGGGAGACAGAGAGAGAGAGGGAACAAACGAGAGGCCACGAAGACGGAATAAGGAGGTAGGAGAGGAAGGCGAGGCGGGTAATAAGATGTTAAGACTGAAGATAAGGCTCTTGTCTGAAGGCAACAGGGTGGGAAATTGGACTCTATTGGGAGACGGGACACACTAGCGATGCTCAGGAGATAGAGATGGAAATCCGGGAGTTAGAGAGTTAGCAAGGCAGAGATAATCACACACCACCAGGTTACGAAAGAGAGAGAGAGAGAGAGAGAGAGAGAGAGAGAGAGAGAGAGAGAGCAGAGAGAGAGAGAGAGAGAGAGAGAGAGAAGAGAGAGAGAAGAGAGAGAGAGAGAGAGAGAGAGAGAGAGAGAGAGAGAGAGAGACTAGTGGAAGTATTGATGCTAAGAGAAGAATAGCAGAAAAAGGAAAACAAGCTGGAGAGATAGGAAGAGAGAACATGTTACCGTGAATAAAGAATAAGGGAGACATGGAAGAGAATAGGGAAAACGAGGGGAAGGTGGAGGAGTGTGTTTACTTAGTTGTAACTTCAGGGGTTCAAGTAATGCGCATCCAGTATTATGTTATATCTATTCTTGAAGCTGTGTGTGCCACTAACTCGCTGAACTCTTCTCCAGTTTGAGGGACTGACCACCTCAAATACCATTTCTCCAAGGCTGATGGACTGATTACATCACCTTTCCTTCACTACTATACCTGCTGCCTCCGTATTTGACTGAAGAATCCTACTCTGTAAGCGAAACGTTTCAACAGTAAAGATACCCAGCTGTTGCACATGTGTCTTAATCAACTTGTCGGTATCCTGTACACATCCTCTTGTATACTGGCATCACATCTCTAGTTTTCCAGCTGACTGGAATTTGTTCTGTTTCTCTAGACTTGTTGAATAACCTTGTTAAAAGTTAATACACTTTCTTTACTCCTTCTCTTAACTTTCCGAATAGTTAATAGTGTTTCAAGCCTTTGTGACTACTCTAGGGTCATTAAGGCTGCACGTAACCTTTTCACCATCAGACAAGAATACTTCACTCCCTAAAATCGAGATTAAAGCAAACTGTGAGTGTGTACACGCTGAGAGAACTTCACCTCTCGGTATATAAATATCCAAAGCGAGAGTCAGTCTGTCTGGTCCCGCTGCTGGTGTCGTGATCTACACGCTTTAGAAATTCTCTCACTCTCTACTTTGTTAAATTCATTGCAATCTTTGCTGCTCATTCCTTTCTCCCTTTCCTGGTCTCTTCCTCGATTCTTCAGTAACTAACTCTTTGACTCATCTCTTCTGATATTTGTATATCTCCCCATAATCATTCGTTATTTACCACCTTAATCCTTTATTACCTGGTTTCTTGCCATCATTTTCTTCTTCTTTGGCAATACAACACCTCAGGTATTTACACTTTGCTGTTGCGTCGTTTATGCTATGTCTAATTCTCTTCTTATCCATGTTTAGACGATCCTAGTTTCCTGTTTTCTGACTGCCTCTTTCCACATGCTAGCCATGCCCCTTCACTCCCAGTCATCACCTTGTTGTATTCTTGTGTAAACAATGGCCAGACATTGCTTGCCTTCTTTGCTGGTACAAATTTATCTGTGACCCTCTAACATATCTTGAGGGATCTCAGGTACTACCTGTCTATTTCTCCTTCCCACTGTATTGCAATTTCAATCTCTTCTTTTTTGTTTCTCCCAACTCCATCAGATGAGTGAGAGTGAGAGTGAGAGAGTGAGAGAGTGAGGGAGTGAGAGAGTGAGAGTGAGAGAGTGAGAGAGTGAGGGAGTGAGAGAGTGAGAGAGTGAGAGAGTGAGAGAGTGAGAGAGTGAGAGAGTGAGAGAGTGAGAGAGTGAGAGAGTGAGAGAGTGAGAGAGTGAGAGAGTGAGGGAGTGAGAGAGTGAGAGAGTGAGAGAGTGAGAGAGTGAGAGAGTGAGAGAGTGAGAGAGTGAGAGAGTGAAAGAGTGAGAGAGTGAGAGAGTGAGAGAGTGAGAGATTGAGGGAGAGAGAGAGTGAGAGAGTGAGAGAGTGAGAGAGTGAGAGAGTGAGAGAGTGAGGTAGATAAATAAATAGATAGATAGATAGATACAGAGAAAGAGAGAGAGAGAGAGAGAGAGAGAAAGAGAGAGAGAGAGAGAGAGAGAGAGAGAGAGAGAGAGAGAGAGAGAGAGAGAGAGAGAGAGAGAGAGAAAGAGAGAGATATTGAACAAAGATATAGAGGACTACATGAAAGGTAGCAGGTGTTGTAGAGGGCAGCTCACCCCCAGTATAACACTGCTTCCATATTTAACATGCAAAAAAGACACTGAGATTTAGACACTACTATGGCAGTAGACTGGCCAGGTAGATAATATTAAACAAGCAGAGAAGACACGACTGATTTTTGGCATGCATGGTATACATAGCCAGGGCATTAGACAAGTAGACACGACCATGATATAAGACAAGTAGACAGCACTGTCTTAGACACAAGAGTGCATTACACAAATAAACAAGGGTGGAATGCGGTGGGAAGCGCTAAAACCGTGTGGCTCACATAGCTCCTGAGAGTAAAAAGTGGGTGTGAGGCTCGAGCCGGTGTCAGGACACGCACCGTGAAAATGGTACTCCCTGTAGGCGTGTCCAGGTGGAACATAAGGAAGAACCAGGGAAAGAGGGAGCTATAGGCATGTTCAAGAAGAACTTGAGGAATATCCAAGTTGAAATGGAAGTATGTCCAAGAGGAACTGGAAGTATGTCCAAGAGTAACTTGAGGTATGTCCCCTAGGAAGAGAACTGGAGACGTGTCCAGGGAAGGAATGTCGAGGAAGAAAGGCATAGAAGGAGACATGTACAGATTCAGAGGGCGTGTCCATAAGACGTACCGAGGGAAAAGGAAGATGAAGGAGGGGGTGAGGGAAGGAGAGGGAAGAAGAGGGGAAAAGAAGGAGCTAATTCCATTTATGGCAGCAACAGTGCGCAAAATTGAAGCGTCACGGCGTAGACTTTGTAGAATAAGTTTTGGCCAAGAGGTGCTACCAGTGTGGCCCTGGTGTGCTACCAGTGTGGCCCTGGTGTGCTACCAGTGTGGTCCTGGTGTGCTACCAGTGTGGCCCTGGTGTGCT
Organism: Cherax quadricarinatus; assembly: GCF_038502225.1. Classification (NCBI taxonomy): domain Eukaryota; kingdom Metazoa; phylum Arthropoda; class Malacostraca; order Decapoda; family Parastacidae; genus Cherax; species Cherax quadricarinatus. The sequence goes on along the minus strand of NC_091302.1, from coordinate 35,795,688 downwards.
ACCAGTGTGGCCCTGGTGTGCTACCAGTGTGGCCCTGGTGTGATACCAGTGTGGCCCTGGTGTGCTACCAGTGTGGCCCTGGTGTGCTACCAGTGTGGCCCTGGTGTGCTACCAGTGTGGCCCTGGTGTGCTACCAGTGTGGCCCTGGTGTGCTACCAGTGTGGCCCTGGTGTGCTGCCAGTGTGGCCCTGGTGTGCTACCAGAGTGGCCCTGGTGTGCTACCAGTGTGGCCCTGGTGTGCTACCAGTGTGGCCCTGGTGTGCTACCAGTGTGGCCATGGTGTGCTACCAGTGTGGCCATGGTGTGCTACCAGTGTGGCCCTGGTGTGCTACCAGTGTGGCCCTGGTGTACTACCAGTGTGGCCCTGGTGTGCTACCAGTGTGGCCCTGGTGTGCTACCAGTGTGGCCCTGGTGTGCTACCAGTGTGGCCCTGGGGTACTACCAGTGTGGCCCTGGTGTGCTACCAGTGTGGCCCTGGTGTGCTACCAGTGTTGCCCTGGTGTGCAACCAGTGTGGCTCTGGTGTACTACCAGTGTGGCCCTGGTGTGCTACCAGTGTGGCCCTGGTGTGCTACCAGTGTGGCCCTGGTGTACTACCAGTGTGGCCCTGGTGTGCTACCATAGTGGCCCTGGTGTGCTACCAGTGTGGCCATGGTGTGCTACCAGTGTGGCCCTGGTGTGCTACCAGTGTGGCGCTGGTGTACTACCAGTGTGGCCCTGGTGTGCTACCAGTGTGGCCCTGGTGTGCTACCAGTGTGGCCCTGGTGTGCTACCAGTGTGGCCCTGGTGTGCTACCAGTGTGGCCCTGGTGTGCTACCAGTGTGGCCCTGGTGTACTACCAGTGTGGCCCTGGTGTGCTACCAGTATGGCCCTGGTGTGCTACCAGTGTGGCTGTGGTGTACTACCAGTGTGGCCCTGGTGTGCTACCAGTGTGGCTCTGGTGTGCTACCAGTGTGGCCCTGGTGTGCTATCAGTATGGCCCTGGTGTACTACCAGTGTGGCCCTGGTGTGCTACCAGTGTGGCCCTGGTGTACTACCAGTGTGGCCCTGGTGTGCTACCAGTGTGGCCCTCGTGTGCTACCAGTGTGGCCCTGGTGTGCTACCAGTGTGGCCCTGGTGTGCTATCAGTATGGTCCTGGTGTGCTATCAGTGTGGCCCTGGTGTACTACCAGTGTGGCCCTGGTGTGCTACCAGTGTGGCCCTGGTGTACTACCAGTGTGGCCCTGGTGTGCTACCAGTGTGGCCCTCGTGTGCTACCAGTGTGGCCCTGGTGTGCTAGAAGTCTGGCCCTGGTGTACTATCAGTATGGCCCTGGTGTGCTATCAGTGTGGCCATTGTGTGCTACCAGTGTGGCCCTGGTGTGCTACCAGTGTGGCCCTGGAGTACTACCAGTGTGGCCCTGGTGTGCTACCAGTGTGGCCCCAGTGTGCTATCAGTATGGCCCTGGTGTGCTATCAGTGTGGCCCTGGTGTACTACCAGTGTGGCCCTGGTGTGCTACCAGTGGGGCCCTGGTGTGCTATCAGTATGGCCCTGGTGTGCTATCAGTGTAGCCCTGGTGTGCTACCAGTGTGGCCCTGGAGTGCTACCAGTGTGGTCCTGGTGTGCTACCAGTGTGGCCCTGGTGTGCTATCAGTGTGGCCCTGGTGTGCTACCAGTGTGGCCCTGGAGTGCTACCAGTGTGGCCCTGGTGTACTACCAGTGTGGCCCTGGTGTGCTTCCAGTGTGGCCCTAGTGTGCTACCAGTGTGGCCTTGGTGTACTACCATTGTGGTCCTGGTGTACAACCATTATGGCCCTGGTGTGCTACCAGTGTGGCCATGGAGTGCTACCAGTATTGCCGTGGTGAACTACCAGTGTGGCCATGGTGTGCTACCAGTGTGGCTGTGGTGCGCTACCAGTGTGGCCATGGTGTGCTACTAGTGGGGCCATTGTGTGCTACCAGTATGGCCGTGGTGTGCTACCAGTGTGGCCATGGTGTGCTACCAGTGTGGCCCTGGTGTGCTACCAGTGTGGCCCTGGTGTGCTATCAGTATGGCACTGGTGTGCTACCGGTGTGGCCCTGGATTGCTACCAGTGTGGCCCTGGTGTACTACCAGTGTGGCCCTGGTGTGCTACCAGTGTGGCCCTGGTGTGTTACCAGTGTGGCCTTGGTGTACTACCAGTGTGGTCCTGGTGTACGACCATTATGGCCCTTGTGTGCTACAAGTGTGGCCATGGTGTGCTACCAGTATTGCCGTGGTGTACTGCCAGTGTGGCCATGTTGTGCTACCAGTGTGGCTGTGGTGTGCTACCAGTGTGGCCATGGTGTGCTACCAGTGGGGCCATGGTGTGCTACCAGTATGGCCGTGATGTGCTACCAGTGTGGCCATGGTGTGCTACCAGTGTGGCCATGGTGTGCTACCAGTTTGGCCCTGGTGAACTACCAGTAAGGCCATGGTGAACTACCAGTGTGGCCATGGTGTACTACCAGTGTGGCCATGGTGTGCTACCAGTGTGGCCGTGGTGTGCTACCAGTTTGGCAATGGTGTGCTACCAGTGTGGCCTTGGTGTGCTACCACTTTGGCCTTGGTGTGCTACCAGTGTGGCCCTGGTGTGCTACCAGTGTGGCCCTGGTGTGCTACCAGTGTGGCCCTGGTGTGCTACCAGTGTGGCCCTGGTGTGCTACCAGTGTGGCCCTGGTGTGCTACCAGTGTGGCCCTGGTGTGCTACCAGTGTGGCCCTGGTGTGCTACCAGTGTGGCCCTGGTGTGCTACCAGTGTGGCCCTGGTGTGCTACCAGTGTGGCCCTGGTGTACTACCAGTGTGGCCCTGGTGTGCTACCAGTGTGGCCCTGGTGTGCTACCAGTGTGGCCCTGGTGTGCAACCAGTGTGGCCCTGGTGTACTACCACTGTGGCCCTGGTGTGCTACCAGTGTGGCCCTGGTGTGCTACCAGTGTGGCCCTGGTGTACTACCAGTGTGGCCCTGGTGTGCTACCAGTGTGGCCCTGTTGTGCTACCAGTGTGGCCCTGGTGTGCTACCAGTGTGGCCCTGGTGTGCTACCAGTGTGGCCCTGGTGTACTACCAGTGTGGCCCTGGTGTGCTACCTGTGTGGCCCTGTTGTGCTACCAGTGTGGCCCTGGTGTGCTACCAGTGTGGCCCTGGTGTGCTACCAGTGTGGCCCTGGTGTACTACCAGTGTGGCCCTGGTGTGCTACCAGTGTGGCCCTGGTGTGTTACCAGTGTGGCCTTGGTGTACTACCAGTGTGGTCCTGGTGTACGACCATTATGGCCCTTGTGTGCTACAAGTGTGCCCATGGTGTGCTACCAGTATTGCCGTGGTGTACTGCCAGTGTGGCCATGTTGTGCTACCAGTGTGGCTGTGGTGTGCTACCAGTGTGGAAATGGTGTGCTACCAGTGTGGCCATGGTGTGCTACCAGTTTGGCCCTGGTGAACTACCAGTGAGGCCATGGTGAACTACCAGTGTGGCCATGGTGTACTACCAGTGTGGCCATGGTGTGCTACCAGTGTGGCCGTGGTGTGCTACCAGTTTGGCAATGGTGTGCTACCAGTGTGGCCATGGTGTGCTACCAGTTTGGCCTTGGTGTGCTACCAGTGTGGCCCTGGTGTGCTACCAGTGTGGCCCTGGTGTGCTACCAGTGTGGCCCTGGTGTGCTACCAGTGTGGCCCTGGTGTGCTACCAGTGTGGCCCTGGTGTGCTACCAGTGTGGCCCTGGTGTGCTACCAGTGTGGCCCTGGTGTGCTACCAGTGTGGCCCTGGTGTGCTACCAGTGTGGCCCTGGTGTGCTACCAGTGTGGCCCTGGTGTGCTACCAGTGTGGCCCTGGTGTACTACCAGTGTGGCCCTGGTGTGCTGCCAGTGTGGCCCTGCTGTGCTACCAGTGTGGCCCTGGTGTGCAACCAGTGTGGCCCTGGTGTACTACCAGTGTGGCCCTGGTGTGCTACCAGTGTGGCCCTGGTGTGCTACCAGTGTGGCCCTGGTGTGCTACCAGTGTGGCCCTGGTGTGCTACCAGTGTGGCCCTGGTGTACTACCAGTGTGGCCCTGGTGTGCTGCCAGTGTGGCCCTGCTGTGCTACCAGTGTGGCCCTGGTGTGCAACCAGTGTGGCCCTGGTGTACTTCCAGTGTGGCCCTGGTGTGCTACCAGTGTGGCCCTGGTGTGCTACCAGTGTGGCCCTGGTGTACTACCAGTGTGGCCCTGGTGTGCTACCAGTGTGGCCCTGGTGTGCTACCAGTGCGGCCCTGGTGTGCTACCAGTGTGGCCCTGGTGTGCTACCAGTGTGGCCCTGGTGTACTACCAGTGTGGCCCTGGTGTGCTACCAGTGTGGCCCTGGTGTGCTACCAGTGTGGCCCTGGTGTGCTACCAGTGTGGCCCTGGTGTGATACCAGTGTGGCCCTGGTGTACTACCAGTGTGGCCCTGGTGTGCTACCAGTGTGGCCCTGGTGTGCTACCAGTGTGGCCGTAGTGTACTACCAGTGTGGCCCTGGTGTGCTACCAGTGTGGCCCTGGTGTGCTACCAGTGTGGCCCTGGTGTGCTACCAGTGTGGCCCTGGTGTGCTACCAGTGTGGCCCTGGTGTGCTACCAGTGTGGCCCTGGTGTGCTACCAGTGTAGACAGCCTGTACTGTCTGCACAGACAGCCCATGCTGTCTGCCAGCTTAGTTCATATTTCGCGCCACTCAGGTGCTGCCATCTATAGGCCTTGCCACTTCAGTATGCCCAGACTTGCCTCGCTCTCACTCACACAGCGGCCTGGCATCAAGACACAAGTACTCCCAGCTCTCTCTCGTGGGCATGGCCCTGCCCGGGCCATGGGCACAAACACACAAGCCTGTGTAACCCACCACTACTTGTCAATAAACTAAGAAGCCTCCGAAGAAGTATATCATTTAACTACCCGCTCTACAGCTACCAAACAACTCCATTATAAATGGTGACAGCGGTGCTTGCAGCAGTTGTGTTTGCCTGGAGAGAAGGAGGAAGAGGTATGAAGTCATCTTCACTTCATCACCCTACACAAGAAGCATCCGTCTCTCAACGAGTTATCCTGATGTCGTGTCTGCACGTTTGAGCATCCAGACACAGGTACAAGCAGGATCCAGCCGAAATTTGCCGAATTTCTTCGAGAATTGTGAGTGGCGTCCCAGCGTCTCACGCTACAGTGTCCCACGCTGTTTCTCAAGTCACGTGTTCAGCGTCACTTGTATGTTGCTGTTGTTGTTCAGCTCAGCACAGCTGTTTCAGCAAGCCAGAGGTGAGTCTTGTGGTGATTTCTGCGTCCAGTGTGAGCTTCTCCACGTGTTTGTGGGTGGGGGAGGAGAGGAGAGGAAGTGGGTGTTCCTCACCTTGCCCATGCTCGCCCTCCTCACGCTCACCCGTCTACCATACACCACTCACCACTGCCCACTCCCTCTGCTGTGTTTTCTGCTGTTTTTCGTATGAATTCATTGCCAGTGCTGTGTATCCGAGTGCCCGAGGCCACTCGAAGCTACGTGGATTACGACGTCACGTGGGTGTGGGCGATCACGTAGACCTACAAAGCCACGTGAGTTACCAGATGTCCTCAGGCCTCATGCTGTGGTCTGCTGCCCGCATCACATCGACGACGCCACCCACGATGCTGCCCGACTTCATGACGTCACGATGTCTGCTGACGTCACCTCACGATGTCTGCTGACGTCACCTCGAGATGTCTGCTGACGTCACCTCACGATGTCTGCTGACGTCACCTCGAGATGTCTGCTGACGTCACCTCACGATGTCTGCTGACGTCACCTCACGATGTCTGCCTGACGTCACCTCGAGATGACTGCTGACATCACCTCACGATGTCTGCTGACGTCACGATGTCTGCTGACGTCACCTCACGATGTCTGCCTGACGTCACCTCGAGATGTCTGTTGACGTCACTGCTGCTGATGTCACCTTGCGACATCACGCCTGACATCACATGATGTCACATCGAGTGTTCTAGTAATTATTTCAGTATTGTCGAGAAGACTGAGAGAAAATATATGTCGTGTGTTAATTCCTCTTAGTCAGTGTTCTCACATTTTAGTATATGTCTTAGTGTCAGTTTTGTGAACAGAAAAGCATCATTTGCTAGTTAAGCCATGTTGTACCATATGTACAGCGGTGTGTTTTTAAAGTTTCGTGTGTCCAGTGAGGTCTGGCCTAGCCAGACCTGAGTAGCACCACTGTGTTAGTCACCCGCCTGACCAGTGTTTGACAGCTGATTTCTCAGCCCTGAGCGTATGAGCCCCCTTGTACAGAAAGCTTTTATGCTCGTCGCTCGTGATGTTCTGCAGAATCGTACCTGCTACGATTCCCATCGAGATTTGTTTCACTTCACCTCCAGACCGTCAGAGTGCAGTTATATGTAGAGAAACAAGTCTGGGGACGCTTAGACTAACCTCTGCTATAACTCCAGCTGTCGAGAGATGATACTCGTCAAGCCGCAGCCAGCCCTGTCGGCAGGCGCTGTGTCAGCCTCGTGTCACAAGCTTCAGTGAGCAGCCTGCACAAAGAAGATGTCACTTTGACTGCTAGCTCGCTCACTGCAGTCTGGTGTATGATGTTACGACTCCCAGATGTTTCGCCCAGTCGTCGCTGCCACGACTCGCTCCACAACTCGCTCCACGCTCGCCGGCAGTGATAGCCCAGCGACAGTACCAGTCGAGAAGTGTCCTCCTGACTCGCTTGCCAGAAGTCCTGCCCAGTTGCCGAGTTTTGTCGACGCCTCACTCGAGGGCACCAGCATGTCGTGCCCCAGGTTGAGTGAAAACCTGCAGCGACTCCTACGATGTCTGCTTCACCGTTCCAGAGGAGACCGTACCCTGTTACGTCACAGCTCAGCCGCAGCGATGTCTCCCGTGTTGCAGTATCTGTCCAGACGCAGGAAGGCATGCAGTGATGCCCATCGACGCTCACTGCCTTTGACCACGATGTTTAGCACACCCCACATGTTTTTTTCTTCCCTCCCTGTAGGAAGTTTTTTTTTCCATGTCCATATGTATATATATGTTTTTATTTTGTGTTCTGTGCCCTGTTCCTACGAGAGAGAGACCGAGTTTCTTTTACTACCAGTATTGTCGCGTCGGGACGACGCGCGGTAGGTGGCCGAGCGTATGTAGACAGCCTGTACTGTCTGCACAGACAGCCCATGCTGTCTGCCAGCTTAGTTCATATTTCGCGCCACTCAGGTGCTGCCATCTATAGGCCTTGCCACTTCAGTATGCCCAGACTTGCCTCGCTCTCACTCACACAGCGGCCTGGCATCAAGACACAAGTACTCCCAGCTCTCTCTCGTGGGCATGGCCCTGCCCGGGCCATGGGCACAAACACACAAGCCTGTGTAACCCACCACTACTTGTCAATAAACTAAGAAGCCTCCGAAGAAGTATATCATTTAACTACCCGCTCTACAGCTACCAAACAACCCCATTTATACCAGTGTGGCCCTGGTGTGCTACCAGTGTGGCCCTGGTGTGCTACCAGTGTGGCCCTGGTGTGCTACCAGTGTGGCCCTGGTGTGCTACCAGTGTGGCCCTGGTGTACTACCAGTGTGGCCCTGGTGTGCTACCAGTGTGGCCCGGGTGTACTACCAGTGTGGCCCTGGTGTGCTACCAGTGTGGCCCTGGTGTGCTACCAGTGTGGCCCTGGTGTGCAACCAGTGTGGCCCTGGTGTACTACCAGTGTGGCCCTGGTGTGCTACCAGTGTGGCCCTGGTGTGCTACCAGTGTGGCCCTGGTGTACTACCAGTGTGGCCCTGGTGTGCTACCAGTGTGGCCCTGGTGTGCTACCAGTGTTGCCCTGGTGTGCTACCAGTGTGGCCCTGGTGTGCTACCAGTGTGGCCCTGGTGTACTACCAGTGTGGCCCTGGTGTGCTACCAGTGTGGCCCTGGTGTGCTACCAGTGTGGCCCTGGTGTGCTACCAGTGTGGCCCTGGTGTGCTACCAGTGTGGCCCTGGTGTGCTACCAGTGTGGCCCTGGTGTGCTACCAGTGTGGCCCTGGTGTGCTTTGAGTATGGCCCTTGTGTACTACCAGTGTGGCCCTGGTGTGCTACTAGTGTGGCCCTGGTGTACTACCAGTGTGGCTCTGGTGTGCTACCAATGTGGGCCTCGTGTGCTACCAGTGTGGCCCTGGTGTGCTACCAGTGTATCCCTGGTGTGCTATCAGTATGGCCCTGGTGTGCTATCAGTGTGGCCCTGGTGTGCTACCAGTGTGGCCCTGGTGTGCTTCCAGTGTGGCCCTGGAGTGCTACCAGTGTGGCCCTGGTGTGCTGCCAGTGTGGCCCTAGTGTGCTTTCAGTATGGCCCTGGTGTGCTATCAGTGTGGCCCTGGTGTACTACCAGTGTGGCCCTGGTGTGCTACCAGTGTGGCCCTGGTGTGCTATCAGTATGGCCTTGGTGTGCCATCAGTGTGGCCCTGGTGTGCTATCAGTGTGGCCCTGGTGTGCTACCAGTGTGGCCCTGGTGCGCTACCAGTGTGGCCCTGGAGTGCTACCAGTGTGGCCCTGATGTGCTACCAGTGTGGCCCTAGTGTGCTTTCAGTATGGCCCTGGTGTGCTATCAGTGTGGCCCTGGTGTACTACCAGTGTGGCCCTGGTGTGCTACCAGTGTGGCCCTGGTGTGCTATCAGTATGGCCCTGGTGTGCTATCATTGTGGCAAAGGTGTGTTACCAGTGTGGTCATGGTGTGCTACCAGTTTGGCCATGGTGTGCTACCAGTGTGGCCATGGTGTGCTACCAGTATGGCCGTGTTGTACTATCAGCGTGGCCATGGTGTGCTACCAGTGTGGCCATGCTATGCTACCAGTGTGGCCGTGGTGTGCTACCAGTGAGGCCATGGTGTGCTACCAGTGTGGCCATGGTGTGCTACCAGTGAGGCCATGGTGTGCTACCAGTGAGGCCAATGTGCGCTACCAGTGTGGCCATAGTGTGCTACAAGTGTGGCCATAGTGTGCTATCAGTGTGGTAATGGTGTGTGAGGAGCATGGCCCTAATGTACTACCAGTGTGGCCATGGTGTGCTACCAGTTTCATCCCGGTGTGCTACCAGTGTGGCCGTGGTGTGCTACCTGTGTGGCCCTGGTGTACTACCATTGTGGCCCTGGTGTGTTACCAATGTGACCATGGTGTACTACCAGTCTGGCCATAGTGTGTTACCAGTGTCGTCATAGTGTGCTACCAGTGTGACCATGGTGTGCTACCAGTGTGGCTATGGTGTGCTACCAGTGTGGCCATGGTGTGCTACCAGTTTGGCAATGGTGTGCTACCAGTATGGCCCTGGTGTGCTACCAGTGTGGCCATGGTGTGTTACCAGTGTGGCCATGGTGTGCTACCAGTGTGGCCATGGTGTGTTACCAGTGTGGCCATGGTGTGCTACCAGTGTGGCCATGGTGTGGTATCAGTGTGGCCCTGGTGTACTACCAGTGTGGTCATGGTGTGCTAACAGTGTGGCCCTGGTGTACTACCAGTTTGGCCATGGTGTGCTACCAGTGTGGCCATGGTGTGCTAACAGTGTGGCCCTGGTGTACTACCAGTGTGGCCATGGTGTTCTACTGTGTGGTCATTGTGTGCTACCAGTGTGACCCTGGTGTACTACCAGTTTGGCCATGGTGTGCTACCAGTGTGGCCATGGTGTGCTAACAGTGTGGCCCTGGTGTACTACCAGTGTGGCCATGGTGTTCTACTGTGTGGTCATTGTGTGCTAACAGTGTGGCCATGGTGTGCCACCAGTGTGGCCATGGTGTGCTACCAGTGTGGCCCTGGTGTACTACCAGTGTGGTCATGGTGTGCTACCAGTGTGGCCCTGGTGTACTACCAGTGTGGCCATGGTGTGCTAACAGTGTGGCCCTGGTGTTCTACTGTGTGGTCATGGTGTGCTACCAGTGTGGCCCCGGTGTGCTACTAGTATGGCCATGGTGTGCTAGTAGCCTGGGCATGGTGTGCTTCCAGTATGGCCGTGGTGTACTACCATTGTGGCCATGGTATGCTACCAGTGTGGCCATGGTGTGCTACAAGTGTGGCCATGGTGTGTTATCAGAGTAGTCATGGTGTGCTACCAGTCTGGCCCCGATGTGATACAAGCGTGACCATGGTGTGCTACTAGCCTGGCTATTGTGTGCTACCAGTGTGGCCATGGTTTGCTACCAGTCTTGCCTTGGTGTGCCTCCAGTGTTGGTTTTTTGTGCTACCAGTGTGGCCATGGTGTGCTACCAGCGTTGCTATGATGTGCTACTAGTCTGGCCCTAGTGTGCTACCAGCCTGGCACTCTTGTGCTACAGCCTGACCCTCGTGTGCTACCAGCCTTGCCCTCTTGTGCTTTCAGCCTTGCCGAACAATCTTTTATAAGGACGACGTTTCGCCCATGACTTAATAAAGCTCAGTATTGAGCGAAATGTTGTCCTAGTAAAAACCATGTCTACAACCTACGTCTTTTCTTGGGTTAACGTGTGAAACTTTAACGATATTTGCCCCTCTCTCGGACAACGTTTCGCTCCAAGAAGAGCTTCATGAAGTCGTGAGCAAAGCGTTTTGTCACGAAAATTTTGCTCTGTATAAAATGTATGGAATTCAGAGGCAAATTTTTGAAGTGTTTAACTTTATTTAAGTTGTTTTGGGGGGCAAATCTCCTCATGTCTTCCCATTATCGTTCAGCCTCTTCAATATTTTCTCATCAGGAGAAGAGCTAAACCCGTCGGGGCAGGACTCCTAGGTTTGATCAATGGAAGGGTAAGTTCAGTTCCTTTGATCAAAAGCCCAAGGGTCAGTCCCTTCACCGACTCAGACCTCGGTAACTTTTCCGGCTCAGACCATCTGGAACTTTTCAAGGACCTTTTTTCCAGGCTCTTTTCCAGATCACACAGCATTACTAATGTTCTTTTAAACTTTTTTTCCATTGTTTTTAACCAATTTTAAAACCTTTTTTTTGAGCCCAAGAACTCAGGAAATCTTTCCAAAATCTCCATGAATTCTTTCGGTACCTTAATGAACTTTTTCTTACGTTTATTTTAAAAATTGAAGCGAATTGTATTGTGAATTTCTCTACTTGCGCAAATTTTTTTTTTTTTATATAGTTCTGATAAAGTTGATAAGTTAGTCAAAGAAAGTATTGTGAAGGAAAATGTAGAATAACTTTGGTATTTCTGTGTCTAGTAATAGCAATGCTATTACGAGAGAAGTAAATAATGAAAGTGAATGTTATAGGAATGCAGTTAGGAGCCTGAGTAGATCTATAACCCACTATAATAACATGAACGTAGATAAGTAAGTTTATGGAGCAACTTGCAATGTGAACAGATTAAGTGATGCTGTAGTAGACAGGCTTAGGCTTGGTTACAAGTACTTCTGGCAGTTTGATGTTGTTATAGCCAGGCTTAGGCTTGGTTACAAGTACTTCTGGCAGTTTGATGTTGTTATAGCCAGGCTTAGGCTTGGTTACAAGTACTTCTGGCAGTTTGGTGTTGTAATAGCCAGGCTTGGGCTTGGTTACAGGTACTTCTGGCAGTTTGGTGTTGAAGTAGCCAGGCTTAGACTTGGTTACAAGTACTTCTGTCAGTTTGCTGTTGTAGTAGCCAGGCTTAGGCTTGGTTACAAGTACTTCTGGCAGTTTGATGTTGTAATAACCAGGCGTAGGCTTGGTTACAAGTAATTCTGGTAGATTGGTAGTGTAGTAGCCAGGCTTAGGCTTGGTTACAAGTACTTCTGGCAGATTGGTTGGGTAGTAGCCAGGCTTTGGCTTGGTTACAAGTACTTCTGGCAGATTGGTAGGGTAGTAGCCAGGTTTAGGCTTGGTTACAAGTACTTCTGGCAGATTGGTAGTGTAGCAAGCCAGGCTTAGGCTTGGTTACAAGTACTTCTGGCAGATTAGTAGTGTAGTAGCCAGGCTTAGGCTTGGTTACAAGTACTTCTGGCAGTTTGGTGTTGTAGCAGCCAGGCTTAGGCTTGGTTACAAGTGCTTCTGGCAGTTTGGTATTGTAGTAGCCAGGCTTAGGCTTGGTTACAAGTACTTCTGGCAGTTTGGTGTTGTAATAGCCAGGCTTAGGCTTGGTTACAAGTACTTCTGGCAGTTTAGTGATGTAGTAGCCAAACTTTTGCTTGGTTACAATTGCTTCTGGCAGTCTGGTGTTGTAGTAGCCAGGCTTAGGCTTGGTTACAAGTACTTCTGGCAGTTTAGTGTTGTAATAGCTAGTCTTAGGCTTGGTTACAAGTACTTCTGGCAGTTTGACAGACACACAGATGGTTAATGGTCAGTATTATTGTCACTTTCTTGAACACTATGCTTGCATGTAAACCTACAGAGGAACATAGAGAAAGACAATATTATCTATGTGATATGTGAAGATATTTTGTTAATGAAAATACAAACTGGAAATATCTCAAATTTGCATGTGACAGATTAGGAATATTGTAGATAAAAATCCAAATGTACTATTGTTAACCCTTTTGGGATCTAGTTTCTAGGCCTTTTGTGCATCCATATGCTCTTGCACTACAATCCACAGGATGAACATGAGGTACACAAACTAGCCACTACCATCCACAGGATGGATATGAGGTGCATAATAAACTAGCCAGTACCATCTAGACTCCTAGAGGATGGATACGAGGCACACAAACTAGCAACTACCATCCAGAGGATGGATATGAGGTACACAAACTAGCCACTACCATCCAGAGGATGGATATGAGGTACACAAACTAGCCACTACCATCCAGAGGATAGATATGAGGTACACAAACTAGCCACTACCATCCAGAGGATAGATATGAGGTACACAAACTAGCCACTACCATCCAGAGGATAGATATGAGGTACACAAACTAGCCACTACCATCCAGAGGATGGATATGAGGTACACAAACTAGCCACTACCATCCAGAGGATGGATATGAGGTACACAAACTAGCAACTACCATCCAGAGGATGGATATGAGGTACACAAACTAGCAACTACCATCCAGAGGATGGATATGAGGTACACAAACTAGCCACTACCATCCAGAGGATAGATATGAGGTACACAAACTAGCCACTACCATCCAGAGGATGGATATGAGGTACACAAACTAGCCACTACCATCCAGAGGATGGATATGAGGTACACAAACTATCCACTACCATCCAGAGGATAGATATGAGGTACACAAACTAGCCACTACCATCCAGAGGATAGATATGAGGTACACAAACTAGCCACTACCATCCAGAGGATAGATATGAGGTACACAAACTAGCCACTACCATCCAGAGGATGGATATGAGGTACACAAACTAGCCACTACCATCCAGAGGATGGATATGAGGTACACAAACTATCCACTACCATCCAGAGGATAGATATGAGGTACACAAACTAGCCACTACCATCCAGAGGATGGATATGAGGTACACAAACTAGCCACTACCATCCAGAGGATGGATATGAGGTACACAAACTAGCAACTACCATCCAGAGGATAGATATGAGGTACACAAACTAGCCACTACCATCCAGAGGATGGATATGAGGTACACAAACTAGCCACTACCATCCAGAGGATGGATATGAGGTACACAAACTAGCCACTACCATCCAGAGGATGGATATGAGGTACACAAACTAGCCACTACCATCCAGAGGATGGATATGAGGTACACAAACTAGCAACTACCATCCAGAGGATAGATATGAGGTACACAAACTAGCCACTACCATCCAGAGGATGGATATGAGGTACACAAACTAGCCACTACCATCCAGAGGATGGATATGAGGTACACAAACTAGCCACTACCATCCAGAGGATAGATATGAGGTACACAAACTAGCCACTACCATCCAGAGGATAGATATGAGGTACACAAACTAGCCACTACCATCCAGAGGATGGATATGAGGTACACAAACTATCCACTACCATCCAGAGGATGGATATGAGGTACACAAACTAGCCACTACCATCCAGAGGATAGATATGAGGTACACAAACTAGCCACTACCATCCAGAGGATAGATATGAGGTACACAAACTAGCCACTACCATCCAGAGGATGGATATGAGGTACACAAACTAGCCACTACCATCCAGAGGATGGATATGAGGTACACAAACTAGCCACTACCATCCAGAGGATGGATATGAGGTACACAAACTAGCCACTACCATCCAGAGGATGGATATGAGGTACACAAACTAGCCACTACCATCCAGAGGATGGATATGAGGTACACAAACTAGCCAATTCGGTGACAAAAATCTCAACTCTGAAATCAAGGCACCCCTCAGTGCACCTGTGTCGATTAAAGGGCTCTTAATCCACAGAACTGGAGCTACTTCTAGCTCTCCTTGGATCAAATCTTTTTATCTTCCGTTCCCTAGGTGCTGCATGACACATACGAGTTTAACTCATCTCAAAATTACAATAATTTTTGGTAATAATAATAATAATAATAATATTGTCAATCATAAAATAATAATAATAATAATAATAATAATAATAATAATAATAATATTAATAATAATAATAATAATAATAATAATAATAATAATAATAATAATTCTAGTTTCATTTTCTTTCATTAAGTATTAATATATATTTTTTTAAATTTGTTGAACTTTCTCTTTTACTTTCATTTCTTTTACTTAAGCTCCAGCGATGAGCTTTCCATGAGGAACTTTTCCAGCGATGAGCTTTCCATGAGGAACTTTTCCAGCGATGAGCTTTCCATGAGGAACTTTTCCAGCGATGAGCTTTCCATGAGGAACTTTTCCAGCGATGAGCTTTCCATGAGGAACTTTTCCAGCGATGAGCTTTCCATGAGGAACTTTTCCAGCGATGAGCTTTCCATGAGGAACTTTTCCAGCGATGACCTTTCAGCTGAAACTTTCTCCCATAAACCTAGTTCTTCACCGCTCCTTCCTTCGCGAGAGGCCCTTTTCTTCCTCTCTCTCTCTCTCTCTCTCTCTCTCTCTCTCTCTCTCTCTCTCTCTCTCTCTCTCTCTCTCTCTCCTTCATTAGAAAGGTGTGACTCCATCATTCATTCAACAGTCGTCTTCCAGAGTCGCAGAACAGGTGAGGGGAGGGGATCGAACCTACGGCAGGCGAGTCCTTCAGTGGGTTCGAGTCCTGCCATAAGTTGAAAACATCCTGTGAATGCTTGACACTCGCATTATTGCGATCTTGTGAGTCGTAGAAGTTATCATGGCGGAGGTGAGCGACAGTCACACCAATAATTTGACAACTGCAATTTAAAATTTCATTCTGTTTACCCTCAAAATAAATTATTATTGATATTATTATTATTATTATTATTATTATTATTATTATTATTATTATTATTATTATTATTATTATTATTATTATTATTATTATTATTTTACTATCATCGTTATTATTATTATTATTATTATTATTATTATTATTATTATTATTATTATTATTATTATTATTATTGTTATTATTATTATTATTATTGTTGTTGTTGTTGTTGTTGTTGTTGTTGTTGTTGTTGTTGTTGTTGTTGTTGTTGTTGTTGTTGTTGTTGTTGTTTTTATTGTTATTTTTATTGTTATTTTTATTGTTGTTGTTATTATTATTATTATTATTATTATTATTATTATTATTATTATTATTATTATTATTATTATTATTATTCCAGTTATTATAGTCAAACGCTAAATCCGAATGGGTAATAGAAAGCAATTAGCTTCTATCCAAGGAAAGTCGACTTCAGTTCCCTGGATCAAGAGCCCTTCACCGTCATCAAGGAATATAGGAAACAGAATAAAAGATTATAAGAGGAAACAGACAACATAAAAGTGGAAATTTTATTTTCCATGGATAAAATATAAAAAATACTAGAAAAAAAATCCATATAACTTAACGTCAGGTGTTTCTTTGTTGTGGGATGTGATGGTGAGGTGTAGCTGGGCTCTTGATGTGCCTTCCTTTGATGTATTTTTTATAGTTCCTTGATAATGTGAAAAGTCACGAAAGCGCTTGAAATTTCACTATTCTTTCACAGTGGTTTTTTTGCATATATATGTATATATATATATATATATATATATATATATATATATATATATATATATATATATATATATATATATATATATATATATATATATATATATATATATATATATATATATATATATATATATATATATATATATATATATATATATATATATATATATATATATATATATATATATATAAGAGTTGGCTCTAACTCTCTAACTTTCATATCAGAAAAACGTGATGTAAAAATATCATTGAAAAAAATACACTTATGCAAATTAACCGCCTTGTTAACTATTTTTTGGGGGGCTATAAAATACGAAATAACCAGAAAATATTTTAATTCTTTGCAAAGTGTTGAGGGTGAGAGGGGCCTCACCTGAATAAAATTATGGGGAATTACATGCGGGCTCACGAGCACAGGTGCAATTATAGAGGCTGGTGTCGCTCCAGTGTCAGGGATGATGGTTGTTAAGTACACACGCTGACGACCTCCTCAACCACCACTCATTTAGGTCGTTAGTCCCCCAACCTCCAAACTCAGCATCAGGGTACATAGTACTCTATCCACACAGCCAGACTCCAGATGAGTATGAAATATCTTTGTACAAGCCTGGTGCTCCCGGGTATGTGAAGTGACCGTCTAGCTTCGGCTAGGCGTCCATAGTTATCGGGAGTCTGGCTGTGTGGTAAAGTACTGTGTACTCTGATGCCCAGTTTGCAGGGTCGAATCCTGCTGTGGACTGACATGTACTATTTGTAATATATATATATATTTTTTTATTTTTTTTTTTTATTATCACACCGGCCGATTCCCACCAAGGCAGGGTGGCCCGAAAAAGAAAAACTTTCACCATCATTCACTCCATCACTGTCTTGCCAGAAGGGTGCTTTACACTACAGTTTTTAAACTGCAACATTAACACCCCTCCTTCAGAGTGCAGGCACTGTACTTCCCATCTCCAGGACTCAAGTCCGGCCTGCCGGTTTCCCTGAATCCCTTCATAAATGTTACTTTGCTCACACTCCAACAGCACGTCAAGTATTAAAAACCATTTGTCTCCATTCACTCCTATCAAACACGCTCAAGCATGCCTGCTGGAAGTCCAAGCCCCTCGCACACAAAACCTCCTTTACCCCCTCCCTCCAACCCTTCCTAGGCCGACCCCTACCCCGCCTTCCTTCCACTACAGACTGATACACTCTTGAAGTCATTCTGTTTCGCTCCATTCTCTCTACATGTCCGAACCACCTCAACAACCCTTCCTCAGCCCTCTGGACAACAGTTTTGGTAATCCCGCACCTCCTCCTAACTTCCAAACTACGAATTCTCTGCATTATATTCACACCACACATTGCCCTCAGACATGACATCTCCACTGCCTCCAGCCTTCTCCTCGCTGCAACATTCATCACCCACGCTTCACACCCATATAAGAGCGTTGGTAAAACTATACTCTCATACATTCCCCTCTTTGCCTCCAAGGACAAAGTTCTTTGTCTCCACAGACTCCTAAGTGCACCACTCACTCTTTTTCCCTCATCAATTCTATGATTCACCTCATCTTTCATAGACCCATCCGCTGACACGTCCACTCCCAAATATCTGAATACGTTCACCTCCTCCATACTCTCTCCCTCCAATCTGATATTCAATCTTTCATCACCTAATCTTTTTGTTATCCTCATAACCTTACTCTTTCCTGTATTCACCTTTAATTTTCTTCTTTTGCACACCCTACCAAATTCATCCACCAATCTCTGCAACTTCTCTTCAGAATCTCCCAAGAGCACAGTGTCATCAGCAAAGAGCAGCTGTGACAACTCCCACTTTGTGTGTGATTCTTTATCTTTTAACTCCACGCCTCTTGCCAAGACCCTCGCATTTACTTCTCTTACAACCCCATCTATAAATATATTAAACAACCACGGTGACATCACACATCCTTGTCTAAGGCCTACTTTTACTGGGAAAAAATTTCCCTCTTTCCTACATACTCTAACTTGAGCCTCACTATCCTCGTAAAAACTCTTCACTGCTTTCAGTAACCTACCTCCTACACCATACACTTGCAACATCTGCCACATTGCCCCCCTATCCACCCTGTCATACGCCTTTTCCAAATCCATAAATGCCACAAAGACCTCTTTAGCCTTATCTAAATACTGTTCACTTATATGTTTCACTGTAAACACCTGGTCCACACACCCCCTACCTTTCCTAAAGCCTCCTTGTTCATCTGCTATCCTATTCTCCGTCTTACTCTTAATTCTTTCAATTATAACTCTACCATACACTTTACCAGGTACACTCAACAGACTTATCCCCCTATAATTTTTGCACTCTCTTTTATCCCCTTTGCCTTTATACAAAGGAACTATGCATGCTCTCTGCCAATCCCTAGGTACCTTACCCTCTTCCATACATTTATTAAACAATTGCACCAACCACTCCAAAACTATATCCCCACCTGCTTTTAACATTTCTATCTTTATCCCATCAATCCCGGCTGCCTTACCCCCTTTCATTTTACCTACTGCCTCACGAACTTCCCCCACACTCACAACTGGCTCTTCCTCACTCCTACAAGATGTTATTCCTCCTTGCCCTATACACGAAATCACAGCTTCCCTATCTTCATCAACATTTAACAATTCCTCAAAATATTCCTTCCATCTTCCCAATACCTCTAACTCTCCATTTAATAACTCTCCTCTCCTATTTTTAACTGACAAATCCATTTGTTCTCTAGGCTTTCTTAACTTGTTAATCTCACTCCAAAACTTTTTCTTATTTTCAACAAAATTTGTTGATAACATCTCACCCACTCTCTCATTTGCTCTCTTTTTACATTGCTTCACCACTCTCTTAACCTCTCTCTTTTTCTCCATATACTCTTCCCTCCTTGCATCACTTCTACTTTGTAAAAACTTCTCATATGCTAACTTTTTCTCCCTTACTACTCTCTTTACATCATCATTCCACCAATCGCTCCTCTTCCCTCCTGCACCCACTTTCCTGTAACCACAAGCTTCTGCTGAACACTCTAACACTACATTTTTAAACCTACCCCATACCTCTTCGACCCCATTGCCTATGCTCTCATTAGCCCATCTATCCTCCAATAGCTGTTTATATCTTACCCTAACTGCCTCCTCTTTTAGTTTATAAACCTTCACCTCTCTCTTCCCTGATGCTTCTATTCTCCTTGTATCCCATCTACCTTTTACTCTCAGTGTAGCTACAACTAGAAAGTGATCTGATATATCTGTGGCCCCTCTATAAACATGTACATCCTGAAGTCTACTCAACAGTCTTTTATCTACCAATACATAATCCAACAAACTACTGTCATTTCGCCCTACATCATATCGTGTATACTTATTTATCCTCTTTTTCTTAAAATATGTATTACCTATAACTAAACCCCTTTCTATACAAAGTTCAATCAAAGGGCTCCCATTATCATTTACACCTGGCACCCCAAACTTACCTACCACACCCTCTCTAAAAGTTTCTCCTACTTTAGCATTCAAGTCCCCTACCACAATTACTCTCTCACTTGGTTCAAAGGCTCCTATACATTCACTTAACATCTCCCAAAATCTCTCTCTCTCCTCTGCATTCCTCTCTTCTCCAGGTGCATACACGCTTATTATGACCCACTTCTCGCATCCAACCTTTACTTTAATCCACATAATTCTTGAATTTACACATTCATATTCTCTTTTCTCCTTCCATAACTGATCATTTAACATTACTGCTACCCCTTCCTTTGCTCTAACTCTCTCAGATACTCCAGATTTAATCCCATTTATTTCCCCCCACTGAAACTCTCCTACCCCCTTCAGCTTTGTTTCGCTTAGGGCCAGGACATCCAACTTCTTTTCATTCATAACATCAGCAATCATCTGTTTCTTGTCATCCGCACTACATCCACGCACATTTAAGCAACCCAGTTTTATAAAGTTTTTCTTCTTCTCTTTTTTAGTAATTGTATACAGGAGAAGGGGTTACTAGCCCATTGCTCCCGGCATTTTAGTCGCCTCATACGACACGCATGGCTTACGGAGGAAAGATTCTTTTCCACTTCCCCATGGACAATAGAAGAAATAAAAAAGAACAAGAGCTATTTAGAAAAAGGAGAAAAACCTAGATGTATGTATATATATATATGCATGTGCGTGTCTGTGAAGTGTGACCAAAGTGTTAGTAGGAGTAGCAAGATATCCCTGTTATCTTAGCGTGTTTATGAGACAGAAAAAGAAACCAGCAATCCTACCATCATGCAAAACAATTACAGGTTTTTGTTTCACAGTCATCTGGCAGGACGGTAGTACTTCCCTGGGTGGTTGCTGTCTACCAACCTACTACTATATATATATATATATATATATATATATATATATATATATATATATTATATATATAATACATATATATATATATATTATATATATATATATATATATATATATATATATAATATATATATATATATATATATATATATATATATATATATATATATATATATATATATATACACACACAGAGTTGCAGAGACTCGAACTGGGAGTATACAACTGTAAGCCTTCCAAACTACCAACTCAGCCATGGTGACTTCAATAAGGAGATCACAAATTTGCCACTGGGTAATGAGAGCAGCAGCCACCAACTGTGACCCTGGACTGCAAGTGTTCACGGGTATGTCGTCCAGTCATCACAACGTGAGGTAGAGCGCAACTTTTGCCTGCAGCCGCTGTCAGTGTGTCTGAGGGACTCTAATGAACAGCTGTCAGTCTTAACACGAGCAAGTTGTGAAGAGATTAGAACCGTCTATCCTAAATCCTCTATCCATTAACTAATTTCCTCTCCTGCTCTCTTATTTAGCTCCACCCACCACTTCTCTCCCTCTTCCCTTTCTTCCCCTCTCCTTCCCTACCTCCCTTCTTCCCCTCCATTTCCCTCTCCTTTCACTTCTTCCCTGTCACTCCTGTTTTTTTACCCCCTATCTTCCATTTCCACTCACCCTCCTTCCAGTTCTTTATCCCTCTCTCCCTCTCTCTCCCATTTCTCCCTAGTCCCCTTTCCCTTTCAACTCCATCCAAAAAAAAAAAAAAAGCGGATGCACTCACAATCTTCATGGAAATCTAAAACAAACTTCTTTCGGCTCCTCATTCATTCGAGCGATCGCTTGAGGAGAATGAAAGTGTTGATGGCAGTAGCAGTGAGTTTTTTCTGGGGGAGGAGGTAGGGGAAGGGGTACGGGGGGGAAGGGGTACGGTGGGAAGGGTTAAGGGGGCACTTTTTAAGCCCCCAGAGAGGTCAAATATTGGCCCCTAGTTCTTCCTTTGTGACCTTAACTGAAAGAACGCGGAGACGCAGGCAGGCTTTGTTTATCCCGCTGTTGTCTAGGATATTAAGAACTAATATTGACATTTTATCCCGAGCGCTGCGAGGAGGTTTAAGGGGAATAGCTTTGCTAGCTTTTTTTCTGGACGTGCACTTTTTTTTAAAGGGGAGACAAGCAAGGGGTAGGGGGCCTTCTGGAGAAGCAAAGGGCACCAGGGGAAGGGAGACAAGGGGTGGAAGGACCAGGAAAAAAGGGGTGGGAAGTACTTTTTTTTCGTGGTTTTCTGTTTTCGATCAATGTAATTGAAATCTCTCTCTCTCTCTCTCTCTCTCTCTCTCTCTCTCTCTCTCTCTCTCTTTCTTTCTAAAAATATGTACTTTAACATGAAGCAACATAGAGTGAATAGAATGAAGCTGACAGCTCTAGTCACAGCTTTCATTTGCTCAGCTGACTTATTTTTCCAAGGTTAGGAAAACACGACCCAGGTGTAGGTTTCGAATATTAGATGATGGCTTTCAGAGTGATGCCTTTCAGGAAGACACCGCTAGTTTGAATGTCACGATAGCTGCCCGTCTTGCGGTATAACAGCTGTCTTCTGGCTGTCCAGGAAGTTGGGCCAGGTGGACAACCTCGAGAAAATATTAACCTCAAAGGCACTGAAGGTTACGTTAAACTGTATCAAGGTTACTGACTCAGCCTTACCTTCCCTAAAACTGGCGTATATTTTGCATTTTCAAATAAGGAACAACAGCATATCAAAGGTTTGGTGAACATCTTCGTTTAATATCTAAAAGTCTCCATCTCTCATCTAAACATTTCGAAGTACAAAATTTCACGGCTGCTAAAACACTGCTGATGGAATGTAATGCTTCGATGTTTGCTAATTCAACGAAGATGTTTACCACGCTCTGGTGTTGCTGTTCCTTATCCATCCTAGAGTCTTAGGAGCCCTAGATTGTTCAACAGCCTCCTAACAGGCGGCTTTCAAGAGGGAGCTGGACAGTACATGACCAGGAAATCTGTGGTTCGTACGTTGGACTAAGTGAAGCCAGCAGTAACAGCCTGATTGATCAGGCCCTGATCCACCGGGAGGCCTAGTCAAGGGCTTGGCCACAGGGGCGTTGACCCCCGGAACACCCTCAAGATAGAATCTAGGCAGGTATTTATCCTTGTTCTAGGAAGAGTATTTTGACTGAGAAGCATTAATGTCACCTGGTCAGCTCACGCGTGTTATCTACCTAGGTATCACCTTCGCTTCACCAGTATGCCTTCCTGTGTCCAATGACTTTCAGAAATCTCTCTCCTCTCGTAACTAGCGGAACATAGTTACGTTGCTTCTAACAAGCAACCGCAGCGACAACGGGCATCACTGAACCTACACAGCTAGTCACTCCATATCAAATCACGGATCGAA
>NC_091302.1:35760410-35767910 GCF_038502225.1 Cherax quadricarinatus | reverse complement strand
CGTGAAGTATGTGAGGAACTCAACAAGAGATTCAAAGAAGTGTTCACAGAGGAGACAGAAGGGGCTCCAAAAAGACGGAGAGGTAGGGCACACCACCAAGTTCTGGACACAGTACACACAACCGAGGAAGAAGTGAAGAGGCTTCTGAGTGAGCAAGATACCTCAAAGGCAATGGGGCCGGATAACATCTCTCAATGGGTCCTGAGAGAGGGAGCAGAGGCGCTATGTGTACCCCTAACAACAATATTCAATACATCTATCGAAACAGGGAGATTGCCTGAGGCATGGAAGACAGCAAATGTAGTCCCAATCTTTAAAAAAGGAGACAGACATGAAGCACTAAACTACAGACCAGTGTCGCTGACATGTACAGTATGCAAAATCATGGAGAAGATTATCAGGAGAAGAGTGGTGGAACACCTAGAAAGGAATGATCTCATCAACAGCAGCCAACATGGTTTCAGGGATGGGAAATCCTGTGTCACAAACCTACTAGAGTTCTATGACATGGTGACAGCAGTAAGACAAGAGAGAGAGGGATGGGTGGATTGCATTTTTTTTGGTATGCAAGAAGGCGTTTGACACAGTTCCACACAAGAGATTAGTGCAAAAACTGGAGGACCAAGCAGGGATAACAGGGAAGGAACTACAGTGGATCAGGGAATACTTGTCAGGAAGACAGCAGCGAGTCATGGTACGTGTCGAGGTGTCAGAGTGGGCATCTGTGACCAGCGGGGTCCCACAGGGGTCAGTCCTAGGACCAGTGCTGTTTCTGGTATTTGTGAACGACATGACGGAAGGAATAGACTACGAAGTGTCCCTGTTTGCAGATGACGTGAAGTTGATGAGAAGAATTCATTCGATCGAAGACCAGGCAGAACTACAAAGGGATCTGGACAGGCTGCAGACCTGGTCCAGCAATTGGCTCCTGGAGTTCAATCCCACCAAGTGCGATTGGGTAAGGGCAAAGAAGACCGCAGACGGAGTACAGTCTAGGGGGCCAGAGACTACAAACCTCACTCAAGGAAAAAGATCTTGGGGTGAGTATAACACCAGGCACTTCTCCTGAAGCGCACATCAACCAAATAACTGCTGCTGCATATGGGCGCCTTGCAAACCTCAGAACAGCATTCCGACATCTTAACCTCTCCTCGTAGGACATACCTCTTAGCTCTGGGACTAGTCTTGTAGCAAACCTCTGCACTTTCTCTAGTTTCTTTACATGCTTGGCTAGGTGTGGGTTCCAAACTGGTGCCGCATACTCCAATATGGGCCTAACGTACACGGTGTACAGGGTCCTGAACGACTCCTTATTAAGGGAAATCAACCTGACGACACTGGAGGACAGGAGAGATAGGGGGGACATGATAACGACTTACAAAATTCTGAGAGGAATTGACAAGGTGGACAAAGACAGGATGTTCCAGAGACTGGACACAGCAACAAGGGGACACAGTTGGAAGCTGAAGACACAGATGAATCACAGGGATGTTAGGAAGTATTTCTTCAGCCACAGAGTAGTCAGGAAGTGGAATAGTTTGGGAAGAGATGTAATGGAGGCAGGATCCATACATAGCTTTAAGCAGAGGTACGATAAAGCTCATGGTTCAGGGAGAGTGACCTAATGGCGACCAGTGAAGAGGCGGGGCCAGGAGCTTGGACTCGACCCCTGCAACCTCAACTAGGTGAGTACAACTAGGTGAGTACACACACACACACACACACACACACACACACACACACACACACACACACACACACACACACACACACACACACACACACACACACACGCACGCACGCACGCATGCACGCATATACAACAGGCCTAGTGTCTAATCGACATGTGCCTAGGACAAAATGGTAGCTAACTAACACACACGCACATGTCCACACACGCAACATGCTGGTTGAACAACTCACTCAGCATATGATTAATCACGAAGAAACGTCTAGCACAGCAGGCCTATACAACAACGACGTTTCACCCTAAGAGGGACATTTTTCTGATTTTAGAAAGCTCTATCAAAAGCGAAACGTTGACGTAGTGAAAGCACTCAGCAGAAAGGAAACGTTGGACCTGTATAACCTCTCCCTTGAGCGAAACGTTGACCCAAGTATAGCTTGTCACACTACGTTATCTTCGGAGCAACTAACACGAGAACCGAAAATACCTGCGACTCTCGGTAACAGCACCTGCTACTATCAGTAACAACAGTAGAGACTATCAGTAACAACAACTGCTACTGTCAGTAACAACACCTGCTACTGTCAGTAACAACACCTGCTACTGTCAGTAACAACACCTGCGACTCTCAGCAACAACAAAAATGCGACTCTCAGTAACAACACCTGCGACTGTTAGAAACAACACATGCGACTCTCAGCAACAACACCTGCTACTGTCAGTAACAACCCCTGCTACTGTCAGTAGCAACACCTGCACCTCTCAGCAACAACACCTGCGACTCTCAGTAACAACACAAAAGACTATCAGTTACATCACCTGTGACTGTTAGAAACAACACCTGCGACTCTCAGCAACAACACCTGTGACTCTCAGTAACAACACAAAAGACTATCAGTAACATCACATGTAACTGTTAGAAATAACACCTGCGACTTTCAGTAAGAACACCTGCTACTCTCAGTAACAACACCTGAGACTATAACAACACCTGCGAATGTTGCTTACAACACCTGCTACTGTCAGAAACAACACCTGAGACTATCAGTAACAACACTTGCGACTGTTAGTAACAACAGCTGCTACTGTCAGTAACAACACCTGAGACTAACAGTAACTACGCCTACTACTGTCAATAACAACACCTGCGACTATCAGTAACAACATAAATGACTATCAGTAACAACACTTGCTGTAGACAGCCTGTACTGTCTGCCACATAGTTCATATTTCGCAGCACTAAGGTGTTGCCCTCTAGACCTGCCCAGGTCAGTGGGACGCTGGTCCCACACGCTCTCACTCACTCAGAGGCCTAGCAGCAAGACACAAGTCCTTACTAGCTCTCTCCCTCGTGGGCAAGACCCCTCCTGGGCCATGGGCACAGCACACAAGCCTGTGTACCCAACACAACATTTGCAAATAAAGTAAAGAAGCCTCCGAATACGTTTATCATTCACCCGCCCTGCTTTCATCTCACCAAACAAACTGGTTATAAATGGTGGGAAGCGGTGGTCACAGCAGTTGTGTTTGCCTGGAGAGAGGAAGGAAGAGGGGTCAAGTCATCTTCACTTTATCACCATATACAAGAAGCATCCGTCTCTCAACGAGTTATCCTGATGTCGTGTCTGCACGTTTCAGCATCCAGACACAGGTACAAGCAGGATCTAGCCGAAATTTACCGAATTTCTTCGAGAATTGTAAGTGGCGTCCCAGTGACCCCACGCTACAGCGTCCCACGCTGTTTCTCAAGTCATGTGTTCAGCATCACTTACATGTTGCTGGTGTTGTTCAGCTCAGCACAGCTGTTTCAGCAAGCCAGAGGTGAGTTTTGTGGTGATTTCTGCATCCAGTGTGAGTTTCTCCACGTGTTTGTGGAGAGAAAAGGAGGAAGTGGTCGTTCCTCGCCTTGTTCACGCTCGCCCTGCTGTACACTCACACCTCACCAGCCTACCATACACCACCATGCCATCACTCCCTCTGCTGTGTTTTCTGCTGTTTTCCATGTGAATTCATTGCCAGAGCTGTGTATCCGAGTGCCCGAGGCCACTCGAAGCCATGTGGATCAGCAAGCCACGTGGATCAGCAAGCCACATGGATCAGCAAGCCATGTGGATCAGCATGCCACGTAGATCACGACACCACATGGATCCCGACGCCACATAGGGTGCGGACGAAGCCATGTGGATCTACAAGCCACATGAGTTGCCAGATGTCCCAGGTCTCATGCTGTGGTCTGCTGCCTGCATCACATTGACATTGACATCACTGATGCTGCTGCCCAACTTCATGACATCACGATGTCTGCCTGACATCACCTCAAGATGTCTGTCACCATGCTGCTGACATCACCTCGCAATGTCACACTGGACATCACATGTCACATCGAGTGTTTCAGTAATTATTTCAGTATTGTCGAGAAGATTGAGAGAAGATATATGTCATGTGTTAATTAATTCCTCTCAGTCAGTGTTATCACATGTTAGTGTATGGCTTAGTGTCAGTTTTGTGCACAGAAAAGCATCTTTTGCTAGTTTAAGCCATGTTGTACCACATGTACTGCGGGTATGTGTAAAGTTTTCCATGTGTCCAGTGTGGTCTGTGGCCAGACCCCTGAGTAGTATCACTGTGTTAGTCACCGGGTGTGACCAGCACGTTTGACAGCTGATATTAGTCAGCCTGAGTGTATGAGCCCCTTTGTACAGAAAGCTCTTATGCTCATCACTCGAGATGTTCTGCAGAATCGTACCTGCTACGATTCCCATCAAGATTTGTTTCACTTCACCTCCAGACTTTCAGAATGCAGTTATATGTAGAAAAACAAGTCTGGGGGCGCTTAGACTAACCTCTGTTATAACTCCAACTGCCGAGAGAATAACACTCGTCAAGCCGCAGTTAGCCCCATCGGCAGGCGCTGTGTCAGCCTCGTGTCACAAGCTTCAGTGAGCAGCCTACACAAAGAAGATGTCACTTTGACTGCTAGCTCGCTTACTGCAGTTTGGTGTATGATGTTACGACTCCCAGATGTTTCACCCAGTCGTCTCTGCCACGACTCGCTCCACGACTCACTCCACGCTCGCCGGCAGTGACAGTCCAGCGACAGTACCAGTCGAGAAGTGTCCTGAGTCGCTTGTCAGAAGAAGTCCTGCCCAGTTGCCAAGTTTTGTCGATGCCTCACTCAAGGGCACCAGCATGTCATGCCCCAGGTTGAGTGAAACCTGCAGTGACTTCTACGATGACTGCTTCACCATTCTAGAGGAGACCATACCCTGTTATGTCACAGCTCAGCTGCAGTGATGTCTCCTGTGTTGCAGTATCTATCCAGATGCAGGAAGGCATGTAGTGATGCCCTTTGATGCTCACTGCCTATGACCACGATGTTTACCGCATCCATGTTTTTTTCTTCCCTCCCTGTAGGAAGTTTTTTTTTCCATGTCCATATGTATATACATGTTTTTATTTTGTGTTCTGTGCCCTGTTCCTACGAGAAAGAGACCGAGTTTTTTTTACCACCAGTATTCCCGACGCGAGGTAGGTGGCCGAGTGTATGTAGACAGCCTCTGTCAGCACAGACAGTCTATGCTGTCTGCCAGCTAAGTTCATATTTTGCGGCACTAAGCTGCTGCCCTCTAGGCTTGCCCAAGGTCAGTGGGATGCTGGTCCCACTCGCTCACTCACTCAGCGGCCTAGCAGCAGTCAAGAAGCCCTACTAGCTCTCTCCCTCGTGGGCATGGCCCCTCCTGGGCCATGGGCACAACACACAAGCCTGTGTACCCACCACGACATTTGCAAATAAAGTAAAGAATCCTCCAAAGACGTTTATCATTAACTGCTACTCTCAGTAACAACACCTATGACTGTCAGTAACAACACCTGCAACTGTCAGTAACAACTGCTACTGTCATTAACAATATTTGAGACTATCAGTAACAACATCTGCGACTGCCACAGTATTGCGACCCCTGAATGGGTCACAATGTATATAATGTATATTACCTGTTCATATAATTTTATATCGTTTATATTTGCGATATTAGCTAAATCGTAAATATATTGCTTTATATTGTTATTTGACTTAGTTATATTTATTAGGTAGGATGTAACATTTATATATTATTCAGTGCTCATAGTTCGAGTGTTAAGTAGCTGACAGCATTATCTAACTACTGTGTTTTCTCTCCGCTCGTTGTGCTGCCAGCTTGTGTGTTGCTAGGCAGCAGCAGTCCATGGAGAGTCACGTGATCAGGGGGGGTGATCACACCTTGCCTGGAGTAGTCTGCCTGGGCTGCGCTGGCCTCTTGTCTGTTTGACGTTCTTCTAGCAAGACTTGCCTCTAGCTCTCCCTTGCTGGCCCTTGTTAGAAGATCATCTCTGTCGCTTTCTTGTTGTTGGTTCTGTGTAACTCTGTTCACAGAACATAGTCTAGACTTAGTGATTTTCGACGTTGTACTGAGGTTGTGTGTCGCAGACACTCTGAGAAACTCAGGTCCAGAGCTGTAGCTTCTGACCTAATTTGTACTGGTATCTGTGTACTGTCACAGTCGGGGATTTTCTAATGCTGAACTTAGTTTCAGTAGTATGGGAGTTTTGTGACTTTTGTGGAGGATCTGCAGATGGTCCCTACTTAGTGTCGTTATATTATCTCCTTGTTCCTGATTCTGTGTCGCTGTTGCTTGTTATATTACTGTTCGGCATATCAGTCGTTTTATTGTTCAAGCAAGCTGTTCTGATGGCCAGGTTGGTCAAGAAGTTAATTTATGTGAGGACTTTTAGTCAGTCCCTGGTTAAGTCTAGTCGAGTCTTGAGACATACCGAACTACTTACATCACTTACACACATACACACAAACTTGTATATATTTGCAATATGTTATTAAATATTAACAATGTACCAGACGGTAATTAAAAGTCATTAAGATGTGATATGTTCCTTCAGCACAATACTACTGTACACGAGAGAAGTGATTATTATTATTTTGTTTATATTGATTAATTTAATTTAATTTGATAATATACGCCTAGACAATTTTATTATTAATAAACTTATTAAATTTTTAATTTCTTTAGTTAGTAGCCTACCAGTTGTAATCCTGAAGCACTATTGAATCTTACTAAATTCTAATGGATAATTGGACCAGGATACTGACTACTTGTTACAAAAACCCAGTAACAGGCTGGATGCTAGAAGGGCAGTTCTTTCTAGTATTCACTGGAGATCTCCATGCTTATTAGAAATCGCGTTATTTGTAACACACACTGAGAACACCTGCAACTGTCAGTAACAAACGCGACTGTCAGTGACAACACCTGCGACTGTCACAGTGACAACACCTGCGGCTGTGAGAACACCTGAGACTGCCACAGAAACAACACCTAACACACACACACACATATACATTGAGGATGGGCAAAGGAGACCACAGACAGAGTACAGGATATTGGAGACTGAGACTCCTGGGGCGCACATCAATCAAATAACTGCTGCAGCATACGGGTGCCTATCAAACCTTAGAATAGCGATCCGATATCTAAGTAAGGAGTCATTGAAGACAATGTACACTGTGTACGTCTGGCCCATATTGGAGTATGCAGCACCAGTATGGAGCCCGCACCTGGTCAAACACTTCAAGAAATTAGTGAAAGTGCAAAGGTTTGTAACAGACTAGTCCCGGAGTTAAGGGGTATATCCTACGAGGAGACGTTAAGGGAAATCGACCAACGACACAGGAGGACAGGAGGGACATGATAACGACAAATAAAATACTGAGAAGAATCGACAAGATGGACATAGACAGGATGTTTCAGTCATAGAGTTGT
>NC_091302.1:35735410-35752910 GCF_038502225.1 Cherax quadricarinatus | reverse complement strand
TCAAAAAACATAGTAAGAAAAATTTCTAATCCTTCGCTTCAGGGCTTGAATAATAATTAATGTATGAACACGCGCTAGTGGCTTTCCTATAAGCTGAATTTAAACGTCCTGTCGACTCTGTGGATTAAAACATCTACGAAAGAAAGTTTTATTGTCCCTCTCTCATTCAGCTGTAAATTTAATCGAGATAGCTGAGTAGATGATCTTGGTTGCCAATATGACGTTTTTCAGAGCATAGTCCTAGCTGCCCAGACAATTTTTGTTCTGAGTAGGGAAATTAGATCTAACAAAAATGATCCCAAATGGATGAACAATAGATTACAACATCTCATTGGTCAAAAGAGAGGCATATATAGGCGTATCAAAAGAGGGGATGGGCAGTTAAGAAATCAATATATTCAATTAAAGAGAGAAATAAAGAAAGGAATAAGAAAAGCAAAAAGGGATTATGAGGCTAAGGTCGCAAGGGATTCAAAGACTAACCCAAAAGGATTCTTTCAGGTATACAGAAGTAAGATTAGGGACAAGATTGGCCCACTTAAGAGTAACTCTGGTCAGATCACTGACAGTGATAAGGATATGTGTGAAATTCTAAATACCTACTTCCTCTCAGTTTTCACCCAGGAAAATATTAGCGATATTCCTGAAATAATAGATTATGTAGAACAGGATGATAATAAACTATGTACGATTGCAGTAACTAGTGACATGGTCCTCAGACAAATAGAGAAACTAAAACCTAACAAATCCCCAGGTCCTGATGAACTGTTTGCAAGGGTGTTAAAGGAATGTAAAGAGGAACTTAGCATACCTTTGGCTAATCTTTTTAACATATCACTACAAACTGGCATAGTGCCTGATAAGTGGAAAATGGCAAAGGTAATACCTATTTACAAGGCAGGTGACAGGTCCTTGGCTTCGAACTATAGACCAATAAGCCTTACCTCTATAGTGGGAAAATTTATGGAATCAATAATTGCCGAAGCAATTCGTAGCCATCTTGATAGGCACAGATTGATTAATGAATCTCAACACGGTTTTACAAAGGGGCGTTCCTGTCTTACGAATCTACTAACTTTTTTCACTAAGGTGTTTGAGGAGGTAGATCATGGTAATGAATATGATATTGTGTATATGGGCTTCAGTAAGGCTTTCGATAGAGTTCCACACAAGAGGCTGTTGAGGAAACTTAAGGCACACGGAATAGGAGGAGAAATTTTTTCCTGGGTAGAGGCATGGCTGACAAATAGACAGCAGAGAGTTTGCATAAACGGGGAGAAATCAGAATGGGGGCACGTCACAAGCGGTGTTTCTCAGGGGTCAGTGTTGGGTCCGTTGTTGTTCACAATTTACATAAACGACATAGATGAGGGAATAAATAGCGACATAAGCAAATTTGCTGATGACACCAAAATAGGCCGTCCAATTCATTCTAATGAGGACACTAGAGCACTCCAGGATGATTTGAATAGACTGATGCAATGGTCGGAGAAGTGGCAGATGCGGTTTAATATTGACAAATGCAAAGTTCTAAATGTTGGACAGGTAAATAACCATGCCACATATAAACTAAATAATGTAGATCTTAATACTAATGATTGCGAAAAGGATTTAGGAGTTCTGGTTAGCAGTAATCTAAAACCAAGACAACAGTGCATTAGTGTTCGCAATAAAGCTAACAGAATTCTTGGCTTCATATCTAGAAGTATAAATAATAGAAGTCCTCAGGTTGTTCTTCAACTCTATATATCCTTGGTTAGGCCTCATTTAGACTATGCTACACAGTTCTGGTCACCGTATTACAGAATGGATATAAATGCTCTGGAAAACGTACAGAGGAGGATGACAAAGATGATCCCATGTATCAGAAATCTTCCCTATGAGGATAGACTGAGGGCCCTGAATCTGCACTCTCTCGAAAGGCGTAGAATTAGGGGGGATATAATTGAGGTGTATAAATAGAAAACAGGAATAAATAAAGGGGATGTAAATAGCGTGCTGAAAATTTCCAGCCAAGACAGGACTCGCAGCAATGGTTTCAAGTTGGAAAAATTCAGATTCAGAAAGGATATAGGAAAGCACTGGTTTGGTTATAGAGTTGTGGATGAGTGGAACAAACTCCCGAGTACAGTTATTGAGGCTAAAACGTTGTGTAGTTTTAAAAATAGGTTAGATAAATACATGAGTGGGTGTGGGGTGGGTGTGAGTTGGACCTGACTAGCTTGTGCTGCTGGGTCTGGTGCAGTGCTCCATCCTTGAGTGGAGATGATCAGACTGGGCTAATCCGGGGGAGGGGGACATGGACCTGCTCCGCATGGGTCAGTAGGCCTGTTGCAGTGTTCCTTCTTTCTTATGTTCTTATGTTCTTATTAAGTCTGGGCAAGACGTTATGGTTGATCTGGTAACTCTGTCACAAGCAAAGATCATCATCAACATATCTAAGCCAGTTTGCAGAGCTAGGTGGAATATCTTTAAAGAGTTTGGCCTCGAAGTATTCCACAAAGAGATTGATTATAATGAGCGACAGCAGATTTTTCCCTATATTGATATAGTGTTGAAATAGTTACTGTCGAGATGGCTTCATTATACACAGTTTTGATATTCTTTAATCTCATTTCAAACCAACAATGAAGTTTTGTTTTCCCCAGAAGCACCAGATTTTTCCTTTCCTCCAAACTGCCTTCTTTCCTGTCTGCCTGTCTTCGTTCCTGCCTGCCTGCCAACCTTCCTTCCTTCTTTCCAGGAGACAAATTGTCAAAATCAACAAAACGGAATCAGAACTCTTGCCGATAACATGTGGAGTTCCCCAAGGTAGTATTCTGGGTCCCTTATTATTCCTACGCTATGTCAATGACATGCCTATCAGTGTCAAGTGCAAACTCCTACTGTATACAGATGACAGTGCTCTGTTAGTGTCAGGTAAAGACCCACAAGATATAGCTAATGTAATAACACTGGAACTAGGGTCCTGCAGCAAATGGTTAGTAGACAACAAACTATCCTTACACCTCGGGAAAACTGAAGCCATACTCTTTGGCACGAAACAAACTGAGAAGGGCAAATAATTTTCATGTCCAGTGTAATGGGGAACCAATCACTTCAGTTTCCTTTGACCCATGCATGTCAGGAGAATTGATAGGGAACAGTGTAGCAAAGCAATGAACGCCAGACTGAAGTTCCTGTATAGACAAGCACAGTGTCTACCTACTGAGGCTCGCAGGACACTATGTCTAGCCCTTATACAATGTCATATGGACTACGCTTGCTCTTCATGGTACTCTGCCTTGACAAAAAACTGAAAGATAGACTGCAAATCACCCAGAACAAAATAGTAAGATTCATCCTGGACCTGGGACCAAGAAAGCATGTAGGCCAGGATGAATTACAACAATTGGATATGCTGAATGTTGAAGACAGAGTAAAACAACTGAAGCTAAATCATGTTTATAAAATTGCTCACTAACAGTGTCCAGAATTTCTTGCTGTCAATTTTGTCAAGGTTGGGAACCAAAGCAATCATAGCACTAGGGGGAGAGAACACAACTTTGTAGTAGCCACAGTCAGTGGCCAGGCTTCAAACACCTTTCATTGTACAGCAATAAAGGAATGGAACAGGCTTCCTGCACATGTCAAAGCCAGTCATAGCATGAACCAGTTCAAGAAGAGTGCCAAAAGGTGTCTAATGAATGAAGCGACAGAAAGGGAGAGGAATGATTTTTCATTTTTTACCTAAGACACTTACTTTATTCCTAGAAATGACCTTGGTGTAGTAGATAGTCTTTTTAGTATGATAATAAGATGTTATCTTCATTATAGAATAATAATAAGATATTATAACCTTTATATTATAATAAGGTAAAAGGACCCCAATGGAAATAAGTCACTCTGTCTGACTTTTTTGGGTTATCCTAGGTTCTGTATACATATGCTGCTATGTATGATAATCTATGTAACTGTATTTGTGTATACCTGAATAAACTTACTTGCCTCTCTGCCTCCATTACTTCCACTTCTCCCTCCCTCCCTCCCGTCAGTCCTCCCTCCCTCCAGTCAGTCCTCCCTCCCTTCAGTCAGTCCTCCCTCCCTCCAGTCAGTCCTCCCTCCCTCCAGTCAGTCCTCCCTCCCTCCAGTCAGTCCTCCCTCCCTTCAGTCAGTCCTCCCTCCCTCCAGTCAGTCCTCCCTCCCTCCCGTCAGTCCTCCCTCCCTCCCGTCAGTCCTCCCTCCCTCCAGTCAGTCCTCCCTCCCTCCCGTCAGTCCTCCCTCCCTCCAGTCAGTCCTCCCTCCCTCCAGTCAGTCCTCCCTCCCTCCAGTCAGTCCTCCCTCCCTCCCGTCAGTCCTCCCTCCCTCCAGTCAGTCCTCCCTCCCTCCCGTCAGTCCTCCCTCCCTCCAGTCAGTCCTCCCTCCCTCCCGTCAGTCCTCCCTCCCTCCAGTCAGTCCTCCCTCCCTCCAGTCAGTCCTCCCTCCCTCCAGTCAGTCCTCCCTCCCTACAGTCAGTCCTCCCTCCCTCCAGTCAGTCCTCCCTCCCTCCCGTCAGTCCTCCCTCCCTCCAGTCAGTCCTCCCTCCCTCCCGTCAGTCCTCCCTCCCTCCAGTCAGTCCTCCCTCCCTCCCGTCAGTCCTCCCTCCCTCCAGTCAGTCCTCCCTCCCTCCGGTCAGTCCTCCCTCCCTCCGGTCAGTCCTCCCTCCCTCCAGTCAGTACTCCCTCCCTCCAGTCAGTCCTCCCTCCCTCCGGTCAGTCCTCCCTCCCTCCAGTCAGTCCTCCCACCCTCCGGTCAGTCCTCCCTCCCTCCAGTCAGTCCTCCCTCCCTCCGGTCAGTCCTCCCTCCCTCCGGTCAGTCCTCCCTCCCTCCAGTCAGTCCTCCCTCCCTCCGGTCAGTCCTCCCTCCCTCCGGTCAGTCCTCCCTCCCTCCAGTCAGTCCTCCCTCCCTCCAGTCAGTCCTCCCTCCCTCCGGTCAGTCCTCCCTCCCTCCGGTCAGTCCTCCCTCCCTCCAGTCAGTCCTCCCTCCCTCCAGTCAGTCCTCCCTCCCTCCAGTCAGTCCTCCCTCCCTCCAGTCAGTCCTCCCTCCCTCCAGTCAGTCCTCCCTCCCTCCGGTCAGTCCTCCCTCCCTCCAGTCAGTCCTCCCTCCCTCCAGTCAGTCCTCCCTCCCTCCAGTCAGTCCTCCCTCCCTCCAGTCAGTCCTCCCTCCCTTCAGTCAGTCCTCCCTCCCTCCAGTCAGTCCTCCCTCCCTCCCGTCAGTCCTCCCTCCCTCCAGTCAGTCCTCCCTCCCTCCGGTCAGTCCTCCCTCCCTCCAGTCAGTCCTCCCTCCCTCCAGTCAGTCCTCCCTCCCTCCTGTCAGTCCTCCCTCCCTCCAGTCAGTCCTCCCTCCCTCCAGTCAGTCCTCCCTCCCTCCAGTCTGTCCTCCCTCCCTTCAGTCAGTCCTCCCTCCCTCCAGTCAGTCCTCCCTCCCTCCGGTCAGTCCTCCCTCCCTCCAGTCAGTCCTCCCTCCCTCCGGTCAGTCCTCCCTCCCTCCAGTCAGTCCTCCCTCCCTCCAGTCAGTCCTCCCTCCCTCCAGTCAGTCCTCCCTTCCTCCAGTCAGTCCTCCCTCCCTCCAGTCCGTCCTCCCTCCCTCCAGTCAGTCCTCCCTCCCTTCAGTCAGTCCTCCCTCCCTCCAGTCAGTCCTCCCTCCCTCCGGTCAGTCCTCCCTCCCTCCAGTCAGTCCTCCCTCCCTCCAGTCAGTCCTCCCTCCCTCCGGTCAGTCCTCCCTCCCTCCAGTCAGTCCTCCCTCCCTCCGGTCAGTCCTCCCTCCCTCCAGTCAGTCCTCCCTCCCTCCAGTCAGTCCTCCCTCCCTCCAGTCAGTCCTCCCTCCCTCCAGTCAGTCCTCCCTCCCTTCAGTCAGTCCTCCCTCCCTCCAGTCAGTCCTCCCTCCCTCCGGTCAGTCCTCCCTCCCTCCAGTCAGTCCTCCCTCCCTCCGGTCAGTCCTCCCTCCCTCCAGTCAGTCCTCCCTCCCTCCGGTCAGTCCTCCCTCCCTCCAGTCAGTCCTCCCTCCCTCCAGTCAGTCCTCCCTCCCTTCAGTCAGTCCTCCCTCCCTCCAGTCAGTCCTCCCTCCCTCCGGTCAGTCCTCCCTCCCTCCAGTCAGTCCTCCCTCCCTCCGGTCAGTCCTCCCTCCCTCCAGTCAGTCCTCCCTCCCTCCAGTCAGTCCTCCCTCCCTCCAGTCAGTCCTCCCTCCCTCCAGTCAGTCCTCCCTCCCTCCAGTCAGTCCTCCCTCCCTCCAGTCAGTCCTCCCTCCCTTCAGTCAGTCCTCCCTCCCTCCGGTCAGTCCTCCCTCCCTCCAGTCAGTCC
The DNA here is from genome assembly GCF_038502225.1 of Cherax quadricarinatus. Lineage (NCBI taxonomy): Eukaryota > Metazoa > Arthropoda > Malacostraca > Decapoda > Parastacidae > Cherax > Cherax quadricarinatus. Next base: position 35,746,593 of record NC_091302.1, on the reverse strand, counting down.
TCCCTCCCTCCAGTCAGTCCTCCCTCCCTCCAGTCAGTCCTCCCTCCCTTCAGTCAGTCCTCCCTCCCTCCAGTCAGTCCTCCCTCCCTCCGGTCAGTCCTCCCTCCCTCCAGTCAGTCCTCCCTCCCTCCAGTCAGTCCTCCCTCCCTCCAGTCAGTCCTCCCTCCCTCCAGTCAGTCCTCCCTCCCTTCAGTCAGTCCTCCCTCCCTCCAGTCAGTCCTCCCTCCCTCCGGTCAGTCCTCCCTCCCTCCAGTCAGTCCTCCCTCCCTCCGGTCAGTCCTCCCTCCCTCCAGTCAGTCCTCCCTCCCTCCGGTCAGTCCTCCCTCCCTCCAGTCAGTCCTCCCTCCCTCCAGTCAGTCCTCCCTCCCTTCAGTCAGTCCTCCCTCCCTCCAGTCAGTCCTCCCTCCCTCCGGTCAGTCCTCCCTCCCTCCAGTCAGTCCTCCCTCCCTCCGGTCAGTCCTCCCTCCCTCCAGTCAGTCCTCCCTCCCTCCGGTCATTCCTCCCTCCCTCCAGTCAGTCCTCCCTCCCTCCAGTCAGTCCTCCCTCCCTCCAGTCAGTCCTCCCTCCCTCCAGTCAGTCCTCCCTCCCTTCAGTCAGTCCTCCCTCCCTCCGGTCAGTCCTCCCTCCCTCCAGTCAGTCCTCCCTCCCTCCAGTCAGTCCTCCCTCCCTCCAGTCAGTCCTCCCTCCCTCCAGTCAGTCCTCCCTCCCTCCAGTCAGTCCTCCCTCCCTCCAGTCAGTCCTCCCTCCCTCCAGTCAGTCCTCCCTCCCTCCAGTCAGTCCTCCCTCCCTCCAGTCAGTCCTCCCTCCCTCCAGTCAGTCCTCCCTCCCTCCAGTCAGTCCTCCCTCCCTCCGGTCAGTCCTCCCTCCCTCCAGTCAGTCCTCCCTCCCTCCAGTCAGTCCTCCCTCCCTCCAGTCAGTCCTCCCTCCCTCCAGTCAGTCCTCCCTCCCTCCAGTCAGTCCTCCCTCCCTCCAGTCAGTCCTCCCTCCCTCTCATGTATAATAAACAAATTTTCACTCCCTCCCGAGCAGTGATTGCAGACGGTCCTTCTATATTGAATTTTTCACTTCACCAATCCAACAAATTGTCTTCTTCCTTCAACACGGCCCTTAACTCCACCTTAAGGGCCCACTTGCCGCTCAAATTGGTACTTCAGTGCCCAAGTTGGTGTCAAATTGGTTGCTTAAATTGGTATTTCAGTGTCCAAATAAGTGATAAATTGGTTGTCCAAATTGACTGAATTGCTTAGTTTGCTTCCTCAGATTGTAAATTATGAGACTGAAAATTTCAAATAAGTTGCTTGAATGAACACTTCAGGGCTGAATTCTCGCTGAAATAGTCTGACTGAACTGTCACTCAGTGTGGCACTTAGATCAGGCTTCAGTTGTAATACATTACATTGGTACACAATGCGCTATACTAAGTACACTATGTACTCTTGCACCTTTATATACTACCTAGGTAATTCTGGACATCAATACACCACTTAAGTGCTCAAGACGTTAGTCTTCAATACCTAAGATAGTATATACATCCAGATTTAGATTTTGCCATCAATTTGGCTAGTTTATTGTGTACCCCTGATCCATCCTGTGGACGGTGGTGGCTAGTTTATTGTGCACCCCATATCTATCCACAGGATTAATATGGGGTGCGCAAGACATGGAGAGCGCAGAAGCATATGGATACACAAAAGGCTAGGAACTAAGGCCCCAAAGGGGGGTTAACAGGAGTACATCAGGATTTATGTCTGCAATTTGCCTTATCTGTAGCAAGGAAATTTAGGATATTTGTTTAATATATCTGATATCTTATTTTCATTAATAAGACACCTTGACATATCACATAGGTTATTATGCTATCTGTCTATATTCCTCCATAAGTGGGCAATTAAGGACACAGTGTTCAAGATACTGACCATAAGACTAACCACATATTTTACATTTAGTTTGATCATCATCTACGTGTCTGCCAAACTGCCAGAAGTACTTGTAACCAAGCCTAAGCCTGGCTACTACAGCCCCAAACTGCCAGAAGTACCTGTGACCAAGCTTAAGCCCGGCTACTACAACACCAAGTTGCCAGAAGGACATGTAACCAAGCCTAAGCCTGGCTACTACAACATCAGACAGTCTTTTCACATTGCAAGTTGCTCCAAAAACGTACTTATCTACGTTCATGTTATCACAGTGAATTACAGATCTACTCAGACTTCTAAATACATTCATATAACATTCACTTCTATTATTTACTTCTCCCTTAATACTAGACACAAATATATCAAAGTCATATACTATATATTTTCCTTCAGGATACTTTCTCTGGCTAACTTTTTTAACTTTATCATGATGGACAAATACAAAGTGTGATGAGGTCCAGATAAATTGACAATTAATTCCCTTCTGGTTTTTAAGTATCTACATCTGGCTTCTCCAATGAGCATGTTGTTGAGTCATTATACGAGTCAAGAGCCTTCAGTGATGACACAGAATCAGTAATAATCATAGAGTCAAGCTCAGTATCAGTATCAAGCTCAGTATCAGTAATAATCATAGAGTCAAGATTCAGTACCACGAGGATGGTGAACAATTTAGTTTACAGTGTAGCCGCCCAGGTGTTAATTCTTATTTCAAGGAGATACTATTTTGTTTTTTTAAAGTTTTATAACTAACTAGCAGACAGATAAAAAATGTATATACATGCATCCATATACACACGCGCACAGACACACATACACACACACACACACACACACACACACACACACACACACACACACACACACACACACACACACACACACATACACACGCACACGCACACACACACATACACACGCACACGCACACACACACATACACACGCACGCACATACACACACAATGAACCCTAAGACGCACCCAAAAAGATGGGAATATATAGATTACTAAGACGTATATGACAGTATATACAATAAAAGTACATGGCAATACATACAGAAGACGTACATGACAGTATTTACAGTAGACGTACATGACAGTATATACAGTAGACGTACATGATAGTACATAAAGTAGGCGTACATGAGAGTACATACAGTAGACGTACATGGCAGTACATACAGTAGACGTACATGACAGTATATACAGTAGACGTACATGACAGTACATACAGTAGACGTACATGACAGTACATACAGTAGACGTACATGACAGTACTTATAGTAGACGTACATGACAGTACTTATAGTAGACGTACATGACAGTACATACAGTAGACGTACATGACAGTATATACAGTAGACGTACATGACAGTACTTATAGTAGACGTACATGGCAGTATATACAGTAGACGTACATGACAGTATATAAAGTAGACGTACATGATAGTACATAAAGTAGGCGTACATGAGAGTACATACAGTAGACGTACATGACAGTGCATATAGTAGACGTACATGACAGTACATACAGTAGACGTACATGACAGTACATACAGTAGACGTACATGACAGTACTTATAGTAGACGTACATGACAGTACATACAGTAGACGTACATGACAGCACTTATAGTAGATGTACATGACAGTGCATACAGTAGACTTACATGACAGTACATACAGTAGACGTACATGACAGTACATACAGTAGACGTACATGACAGTACTTATAGTAGACGTCCATGACAGTACATACAGTAGACGTACATGACAGTACATACAGTAGACGTACATGACAGTACATACAGTAGACGTACATGACAGTACTTATAGTAGACGTACATGACAGTACATAGAGTAGACGTACATGACAGTACATACAGTAGACGTACATGACAGTACATACAGTAGACGTACATGACAGTATATACAGTAGACGTACATGACAGTATATACAGTAGACGTACATAAAAGTACATACGGAAGACGTACATGAATGTACATACAGAAGATGTACATGGTACTACATAAAGTAGACGTACACGAAAGTACATACAGCAGACTAACATGGGAATACATACAGTAGACATACATGGGGACACATACCGTAGACGTACATGTGGACACATACAGTAGACGTCCATGGGGACACATACATTAGACGTATATAGGAACATATACAGCAGACGTACATGGGGTCACATACAGCAGACGTACATGGGGTCACATACAGCAGATGAATATGGGGACACATACAGTAAGCTTACGTGGAGACACATACAGTAGATGTACATGAGAACACATGCAGTAAATGTCACATTAACACAAAAGAGATGTTGCTGTATTGATGTACATATTGGTTTGCCAGGACGGGTACTGGCCCGGGTCTTCTCCATGTGGTGACACGCCAGTGGCTACCGAAGAATTGTCAGAGTTGGTACAAGTGATCTACCGTTTACAGTCCAATGGCAGGAATACGGTGAATATTCATGCCAAGTGGTATACCGTTTACAGCCCTATGACAGGGACAGCCCTATGTCAAGGGCACGGTGACTCTTTCAACTCTAATTGAGCCATCCCTGGTACTCAAGCCCCAACCCGAGTGCCAGAACAACACAGAAGATTCTCTGCAGGAGTGTTGTACACCTAATATCTGACAGAAGTGTGCGGAACATATGTACAAAGACATGTACATACGACTAAAAGGGAGCCAGTATACTATAGACGAAGGGGACAGGGAAGGGACCAAGTGAGGAAGAAAAAGAAGTATTGGTAGTGGGAGTAGTAGTAGAAGTAGCAGTGGTAGTAGAAAGTAGGAAGAGTAGTTTTATTGGGACAATAGAAGGAAAGGGGAGTGAAAGGAGGCAAAAGTAAAGGTAATGACAAAAGTAGTAGGAATGGTAGTAGCAACAGAAGTGGGGTCAGTCAAAGGACAAGAAAAAGGAGCACTGCAGGAGAGCTAAGGACCCACAGGGAGTAGGACCAAAAATACAGGGGGGTGGGGGCAAAAAAAAACTTAAGGACAAAACACCCTTAGGCAGAAGAAAAGAAAACAGAGAAAGAGAAAAAAATAGAAAAATATGAAAGGAGAAGAGGCAGAGAGAGAAGGAGGAGAAGAAAGGATTAGGTTAAGTCACGAGTGTTCTGAATTTCGAAGCATTTGACAATATAATAAGAAAAGAAGATGTCTACAGAGACAAAGCCACGACTAAGATTCATATAAGGAAAGTTGTGTGTAAGGAATGATTCAACCAGACGGCGACTGTGGAAACTAGAAGTAGGGTTGACAGATTTAGCAGAAGACCGGACAATAGGATGACTGTGATCTCTAATATGACAGAAAAGAGTATTATTGGTGTCGACAAGTCTAACACTACCTTGAGTCTGCCAGAAATACAGCCGTCAGTTTCTCCACAGTAGACATACAGTAAACGTACATAGAAACACAGACAATAAACATACATCGGAACACATACAGTAGATATACATGGGAACACATACATTAGACATGCATGGCCACACATACAGTAGATTTACATGGAAACACATACAGTAGACGTACATGAGAATACATACAGTAGACGTACATGGGAACACATACAGTAGACGTATATGGGAACACATACTGTAGATGCTCATAGAGACACATACAATAGACGTACATGGGGATACATAAAGGCACATGGGGATACATAAGGGCACATGGGGGACACATAAGGGCACATGGGGGCACATAAGACAGAAGATAAGTGTGTAAGGCTGAAGATGGTGCTCGGGGTTTCCTTTACGACGCTCCTGTCTTGTGCAGAGATGAGAAGAACAAGGAGGGAGAAGGGAAGGAGGAGGGAGGGAAGAGGGATGTAGCAGGTACGGAGGAGGGGGAGAAGAGGGAGAGAGAAGGGACAGAGGATGGAGGTAGGATGGAGGGAAGGAGGAAGGGAGGGAGGGAGGAGAGGAGAGGAGGAATGGAAGAAGGGAGGGAGAAATAGAAGGAGAGAGGTGGGAAGGAAGTTAGGAACTGGAATCGAAAGATGAGCAGAGGAAAAATGAGGAAAGCAAATTATGGGTGAGAAAAGAGAGAGAGAGAGAGAGAGAGAGAGAGAGAGAGAGAGAGAGAGAGAGAGAGAGAGAGAGAGAGAGAGAGAGAGAGAGAGAGAGAGAGAGAGAGAGAGAGAATTCACTCGAAAATTTCTATGAAGAATCGCGTGTTAAATCTTACAAGCAAGACAGCCAGGAAGCCACCAGCACTAAGACGTAACTCATACCTGCTCGACAGTAGAGGATGCACGATTCTGTACGAGGCACAAGTACGCTCACACCTTGAGTATGCTCCACTTTCTTGGATTTCCTGCCCCCCCTCACATCTGCGACTGCTTGACAGAGTAGAGAACAGAGCAAGACGACTCATCTCTCGCCTGGACCCATCATGGATAGATCTGTCATTTCAGCAGAGCCTTCAACATAGGAGGGATGTGGGTGGCCTTACTGTTATGTACAAGGCCAATATTGTCAAAGTACCACACTTGGATCCACTTCGAGGACAGCGAGAAGAGAGCTTCTATACCACAAGACGGGCAGCAAGCAGCAACTACATTCTAGCTGTACCCTTCTTCAGACCACTACATCTGAGATCATTTATTCCCAGGATGACTTGAGTCTGGAACATGTTCGTAGAGTATAATATCAACGAAATGAAGTCAGTTGATCAAATGAATCCACAGATGACTCCAACTTCCTCCTGTTCCCTACTGGTATGGCTATTAACAATAAAAAAGATTTAGTTAGGTAACAGATCTTAGCTTGTAAATAATGATAGGAACTCTTAACCTGACGCTGTAAAACTCTTGTGTAAGAAAACAAAGAGAGGGGGAGAAAGAAAAGAGAGGGCAGAAAGAGGGTAAAGGAAGAGAAACATGAGCGAATAGGGGAGAAAAAAGGAAGATGAGGATGAGAGAAGACTAACAGCAGCAGCAGCAGCAGCAGCAGCAGCAGCAGCAGCAGCAGCAGCAGCAGCATAGACTTGTTAAGAGCAGTGAAGGGGCGGGCGGGAATCCAGTTATCGGCCCGACCTAGCGCAAAATTACGTCATGGGAAGGGGCGAGGGGCGGCGTGGGCGGCGTGGGTAGGGTGGTGGGTTTGTGGGTGTGTGGGTGAGATAGAGAGAGAGAGAGAGAGAGAGAGAGAGAGAGAGAGAGAGAGAGAGAGAGAGAGAGAGAGAGAGAGAGAGAGAGAGAGAGAGAGAGAGAGAGAGAGAGAGAGAGAGAGAGGGAAAACACCAAAACTGTGATCCGGGGATCATTTTACCGGGGTGATCCGTGATTAATTATGACCCTCATAATCGTTCCTGTCACTAAGGGTCATTTTTCAGCGGTAATTACTAGAGGAAACCGACCTTCCCTGATTCCTCCCTCCCTACTATGTAATACTCACAACTTCCCCCTTTTTTGCGGCAGTATTATTTTTCTCTGCCTAAAATTTGTAAAAAAAAAAAAAATCAATTTATTCTTTTCTGCCTCGATTTATTTTTTTTTATCTCCCCTTATTTTTTTGCATCATCACTCTCTTTCTGTCTCTGTCTGTCTCTCTCTCTTTCTCTCATAACTATTCCTGCTTCCCTTACTAACCTCCTTCTCAGAACCCATCAACCTCCTACCCAAATCCTAACCCCTTCCCCAAGTCCTAACCCCTCCCCTTTCCCAACCCTAACCCCTCCCCAAGTACAATCTCCCCCACCCACCACCTCGAGGTTCTCTGTGATGGTTGAGAGATAATCACCCGGAACAACCAAACTGCCCAATTTGAGGCAGTTTCGCGCTCCTTTATTACATCATCCGTTATAGAGGTAAAAAAAAAAATAAGCCAGTCGACCCCTTAACCTGATTTCGTTCTTACGAGGCAATATTTGTGTACAGTGTTGTGGTGTGTGGCTTGATAATGGTTCAAGTCGACCGAAACATCGTCGTGAGCTCCTCTGTCTTATGTGCAGGTTACTGGTGTATATTCTTGGTTACTAGCAGACCAACCTGGTGCTGCCTGTCTGGGTGTCTTATCATCTAAAATTGTACTTGGGGAGGTATTTTGGTCCTCGTAGCTGCTAGTTCACTGTCCACCAGTTGTCCAGCCTGTGAACGTTAGTTGTTAGTTCACTGTATACCCCATGTCCAGCCTGTGAACGGTAGCTGCTAGTTCACTGTGCACTTCATATTCAGCCTGTAAACGGTAGTTGTTAGTTCACTGTGCACCCCATGTCCAGTCTGTGAACGGTAGCTGTTAGTTCACTGTACACCCCGTGTCTAGCCTGTGAACGATAGTTGTTAGTTCACTGTGCACCCCATGTCCAGCCTGTGAACGGTAGCTGCTAGTTCACTGTATACCCCATGTCCTGCCTGTGAACGGTAGCTGTTAGTTTATTGTGCACCGCATATCTATCCTGTGAAAGGCAGTGCAAGAGCATTATGGATACACAAATAGGCCTAGGAACTAGGCCCCAAAAAATGGTTAAGACGAGTACATTTGCATTTATATCAACAATTTTTCTTATCTCTAACAAGCTAATTTATGATATTTGATTAACATTTTTCGTGTAATTTTCAGTAATAAGATAACTTGACATATTACATAAGTTTTTATGCTGTGTACTTTAATAGGAGACCACGAAGCCTAGCCATGGACCGGGCAGCGGGGGGCGGTGACCCCCGGAACACCCTCCAAGTATAATGTTCAAGATAGTGACCGTAAGGCTTACCGAATACTTTACATTTGGGATGATTATCTGTGCTTCTGCCGAGCTGCCAGAAGTACTTGTAGCCGAGACTAAGTTTGGCTACTGCAACATCAAACTGCCAGAAGTACTTGTAGCCGAGACTAAGTTTGGCTACTGCAACATCACACTGCCAGAAGTACTTGTAGCCGAGACTAAGTTTGGCTACTGCAACATCACACTGCCAGAAGTACTTGTAGCCGAGACTAAGTTTGGCTACTGCAACATCACACTGCCAGAAGTACTTGTAGCCGAGACTAAGTTTGGCTACTGCAACATCAAACTGCCAGAAGTACTTGTAGCCGAGACTAAGTTTGGCTACTGCAACATCAAACTGCCAGAAGTACTTGTAGCCGAGACTAAGTTTGGCTACTGCAACATCAAACTGCCAGAAGTACTTGTAGCCGAGACTAAGTTTGGCTACTGCAACATCAAACTGCCAGAAGTACTTGTAGCCGAGACTAAGTTTGGCTACTGCAACATCAAACTGCCAGAAGTACTTGTAGCCGAGACTAAGTTTGGCTACTGCAACATCAAACTGCCAGAAGTGCTTGTAGCACTAAATTTGGCTACTGCAACATCAAACTAGCAGAATTACATATAACCAAGTCTTAGCCTGGCTACAACATCGCTCAGTCTGATTATACTGCAAGTTGCTCCATAAACATATTTATCTACGTGATAGTTCTGTCTACTAAGGCCTTAGTAGACAGTAGACTGTGATATTAATGCTCGTTATTTACTTTTCTTCTAACACTATTACTAATGTTAGACACAGATATACCAAAGTTACATTGAACATATTCCTTCAGGGTATCTTGGCTAATTAATCAACTTTATCATTAAAGAGTAATTTAGTGAGTAATGAAATCATAAAATACATACGTATCTCCTTGATTTTTTTAGTATATATGTCTGGCCTCTCCAACGAGCACATTGCTAAAGTCATTATATGAGTCACCTTCAGTAATGACAGCAATTATCATAGAGTCAAGCTCAGTGTCATAAGTTAACTTTAGTGCCATTAGGATGGCAAGCAATTCAGTTTGCAGTGTAGACGCCCAGTTGTTAATTCTTACGCTTAATTCAATACGGCTGCTGCAGTTGTTATCTAGGGATGTGGCAACAAGAGCAGATGCAGCCCTGCCAATATACTCCTGTTTAGGTCTGTCACTGTATGTAATTTGTGATATATTATTACTAATATACCACAAATTATATACACTTAAGCAGCTGCCATCGTGAGTGATTTAAGGAAGGGATTACTACTACTGAGGTTTTTGGGGGTATGGCAGCACGGCACTCATGATGAGTATGGTAGCATGCCACACATAGTGGGTATGGTAGTATGGCAGTTATTGAGGCTATGGTGGCACTCATGGTTGGTATAGCTGCATGACACTCATGGTGGTTATGGCAGCATGGCACTCATAGTGGGTATGGCAGCACTCATGGTGGGTATAGTGGCACACATGGTGGACTTGCAGGTATGAGATATTAAATGAACACATCTTCCATGGAGAAGTGAAATGTTTTTGTTGTCAACAGTGATCCAATTCGTGCAGGTTGTAAAAGTTAATATAACTACATGTTTTCACAACCCATTTAAATCTGTTTACTTCTAGACATTTAGTAAGAATTATAGTGGCAGTATCTTAACAGCTTCTTAACATTCTAATATCAGTTATAAGACGACACAATACAGTGACTGGAGAAAAGAAACTTATGATGACGTTTCGGCCCGGCTAGTTAATGATCCAAATGGGACCGAAACATCGTCATAAGTTTCTTTGTATGTGCAGGTTATCTGTGTATAATACCAAGTACAGTGTTGACCTCAGTACTGCTACCGCTGGTACCTGGAACACCAAGTTCCTTCATCATATTAAGAACTTTGGTACTTTAAGGACAGCCAAGAATGATAATCATTTTCAATTCACTTGTTCTATCTAGGCTGGAAAATTGTTGCACACTAACAGCCCCTTTCAAAGCAGGTAAAACTGCAGATCTGGAGAATGTACAGAGGATTTTCACTGTATGTATAAGTTCGGTAAAGCACTTCAATTACTGGGAATGTTTGAATATTTTTTGACCTCTACTCCTTGAAGTTCAGGCGAGAAGTGTATATCATAAATAATACCTGGAAAATATTTATAAAGGCTGCTCCCAAATCTGCGCACAGAAATCACTCCATCTGCAAGCAAATGACTCGGCAGATGGTGCAATGTACCCTCAGTGAAAAACTAGGGTGCTGTGAGTACACAGAGAAAATACAATAAGTGTTAGGGGACCAAAGTTGTTCATCGACCTCCTATCATACATAAGGGGGGATTACCAATAGACCCCTGGCTGTCTTCAAGAAGGAACTGAGCAGATACCTGAAGTCAGTGCCTGACCAGCCGGGCTGTGGTTCATACAGTTGCGTGTGGCAGGAACAGTCTGGTTGATCAAGCCCTGATCCACCATGAGGCCTGGTCATGGATCAGGCCATGGGGGCGTTGATCC
>NC_091302.1:35725410-35727910 GCF_038502225.1 Cherax quadricarinatus | reverse complement strand
TACTAAGCAAACACAGTGAAATATATTTTTTTCGTTAGGTTCAGAATGATTTTGGCGAAATTATTGCATAAACAAATTTTCGCTTGTCCTATATTACAAGATGAGCGTTGCTATTTAAGCCAAGATGGCAAGTTCTGCCTATTCGGCACGACATATATATATATATATATATATATATATATATATATATATATATATATATATATATATATATATATATATATATATTATTGTGTATGCGTGTAGATTAATTCACTAATTCATATATTTATTCATCTCTCTCTCTCTCTCTCCATCTCCCACTCTTTTCTTTTCCCTTTTCCTCTCTTTCTCCTTCCTTCTCCCATCATCATCATCTCCCTGCCTTAATGCCTCTATCTCCCTGCCTTCCTGCTACCCTTCCTCCCTGCCACCCCACCTCCCTCTCTTCCTCCGTGCCTCTCAACCTCCCTGCCTCCCTGCCTCCCTGCATTCCTGCTTCCCTGCCTTCCTCCTTCTCTTCCTCCCTCCCTCCCTCCCTCCCTGCCTCACTGTCTCCCTGCCTTCCTGCCTCCCTGCCTGCTTGCCTGCCTTCCTGCCTGCCTGCCTGTCTGCCTGCCTCCCTGCCTGCCTGCCTGCCTGCCTGCCTGCCTGCCTCCCTGCCTGCCTGCCTGCTTGCCTGCCTGCCTGCTTGCCTGCCTGCTTGCCTGCCTGCTTGCCTGCCTGCTTGTCTGCCTGCTTGCATGCCTGCCTGCCTGCCTGCCTGCCTGCCTGCCTGCCTCTCAGCCTCCCAGCCCCCCTGCCTCCCTACCTCCTAGCCTCCCAGCCTCCCAGCCTCCCAGCCTCCCAGCCTCCCAGCCTCCCTACCTCCCACAAACAATGGTATCAGTACTAACACACCAGTCAGTACACGCCCTCACTCTCCCTGACAAGTCCCTCTGATATACACACCCTCTTTAATTCATATACTCCCTCCGTGACATACACAACACCTGGGGGACAAGGATAGGGAGAATAAGGGAGAAGGTTAGGAAGGGTAGAATTAGCGAGAGAGGAGTACGAAAGAGAGAAACAGAGAAGTAGAATAAGGAAGAGAAGTGAAGGGTGGGCAGAATATGGGAGAAATGAAGGATTGTTGAACAAGAGAGAGAGAGAGGGGAAACGAGGGTAGAACAAGGGGAATAGGGGAAGCGTAGAATAAGGAAGATAGGAAAAGAGTGATTTAAGAGAGAGATAGAAGGGTTAATAAAAGGTGAAAGGGGGAGTATAAGAAGGAATAGGGGAAATATAAAATAGATAGGCTCGAGGAAGAGAGGGAGAAAATTGATGAGAAGGGAAGGAAAAAAAGGGAGAAAGAGGAAGGGTATAAAAAGGGAGATAAATGAAGAGAGTAAAGAGACGAAAATACAAAGCTTTTCATAAATAATAGATAATTATAGTCGATTATTGATTAAAGTAACAATTATAGATAATAATAAATTAATAGATAATTATAGTCATTTATAGATTAAAGTAACAATTATAGATAATAATATTTAATAGATAATTATAGTCATTTATAGATTAAAGTAACAATTATAGATAATAATATTTAATAGATAATTATAGTCATTTATAGATTAAAGTAACAATTATAGATAATAATAAATTAATAGATAATTATAGTCGATTATAGATTAAAGTAACGATTATAGATAGTTATAAATTAATTATAGATTAAAGTAAATAGTAATTATAGATAAAAGTAACTGGTAATGATAGTCAATTATAGATTAAAGAAGCACAATGAACTATTGAAATATATGGTTAATTACTCTCTCACTTTCCCACTTCCTCTTTCAATCCCCTATATCCCACTCCCTCTTCCCCTTCCTCCATCCCACTTCCCCTTCCTCCATCCCACTCCCCCTCCCCTCAATCCCACTCTTCCTTCCCCTCCCCTCCATCCCACTCCCCCTCTCCCTTCCCCTTCCTCCATCCCACTCCCACTTCCCCTTTCTTCCATCCCACTTCCCCTCCGCTCCTCCCACGTAGAGAAAGTGCAAAGATCTGCAACAAGACTAGTCCCGAGGAGAGGTTGAAGGAACTCAACCTGACGACACTGGAGGACAGGAGGGATAAGAGGGACATGATACCGACATATAAAATACTGAGATGATATGACAAGGTGGATAGGGGCAGAATGTTTCAGAGATGACGCACAGCAACAAGAGATCACAGCTGGAAGTTCAAAATTCAGATGAATCACTGGGATGTTAGGAAGTATTTCTTCAGTCATAGAGTTATCAGGAAGTGGAACGATCTGGAGATTGATGTAGTGAAGGCAGGATCCATACATAACATTAAGAAGAGGTATGATAAAGCTCATGGAGTAGGGATAGAGTGGACCTAGTAGGGACCAGCAAAGAGGCGGAGCCAGGAGCTGTGAATCGACCCCTGCAACCACAACTAGGTGAGTACACACACACACACACACACACACACACACACAGAGGTTTCCACTAGTACAACTTCCTCTCTG
>NC_091302.1:35695410-35720410 GCF_038502225.1 Cherax quadricarinatus | reverse complement strand
CATATGAAATGTATCAGCGTTAATATTCTGAAGCCGATAAGATGAGGCATTCTTTAGTTAGTGAATGAAAATCAGTATCAATATTTAATGAACTTGGGACTTATGCAGCCCGATAACAACACTGACCTTGAGTTTTTTTAAAGCGCACCGAGGCCGAGAAATCGGAATATCAAATGAGGCATAATCTCCAGTCGGTGAGAAACAGTTGAAATAAAAACATTACTGAGAAGTTTCATCGGTCAAGACACAGAGTTGCACAATAAGCAGATTTATACAAGTGTTGTCAGGTGAGTGGCTGAATCAGTTGAGGTCACTGTGAGGAGTGAATTGTGAGATGGGAATATTGCAGGAGGTCTACCAGTCATCTCGATGACATGTTTATGTAAGATGAGCTGGGCTACAAGATTGGCTAAACTGAAAGCTCCTCGATTCTGTTGGATTGTATTTTGTGTTCAGATTAGTGCACCCTCCAGGCGTCTGAGTGTTGTTTTGTCAGTCTCTCTTGTGACCAGCTGGGCGTTCTTGCAAGACATCGCTTGAGCAGTCTGGTCCTCCCTGTGTATCACTCAGACGTTGTTCATGTTGTGAATCTTGCAGGTATGCATCAGCATGCCTGCAAGACTCTTTCTCACGTATTTCTGGTCACTACCATCATATGGAAAAAGGTATACACCGTCGTCTTCGCTGTCTTTCTGGTCGGTCAAGATTCGAATGGTGCTGGATGTGCTAACAGCAACACACTATATTGCTCTTGACAAGAGTGGGTGTAGTATACCGTGCAGTGTGCTTTGCAGAAAGTATGAGTTTTCAGTCTTTGCTCTTCTCCTGTATCGGTAAAGTGGAGAATTTGTATACGAGATCCTTGCAGTCCCTGATGTGTCTGCAACAAATTTTAGTTTCCGGAAGAATCGTTTTAATGTTGCATTCTTCCTCTAGTCTATATAGTGTGAGCTGCATATACCATAGGCACGTAAAAATCTAGCAGCGAGTGCTCCTCGTCTGCTTCTCTGGTTGTGGTGCGAGTAGGATTGCATGTCAGTCTTGTTGGCTGGTTTCCGCTATACTTTGAATTTGAGATTGCAGTCTTGTTTAATAAGAAGAACGTCGAGGGCAGGAAGGCTGCCACCAGCTTCCCACTTCTAGGGTGAAGTGAACTGATGCTTCCAAACTTTTGTGTTTGTTCTTTAGGTTGTAATAATGCTGGTAGAATTACCGACAATATGTTCGTCAAGCCGTAACGGCTTGACAAAGCTCCTGGAGAACTGTACGTTGCCACAGTAAAATGCCGCATTAGTTGCGCTTATGTCCTTTTACTTTCTTTAGTTTGTTTAGGTTGAATCTTCCGGGGGCAGTGAGCAGAGTATCGTTCATATAGCGAAGCCATGTGATCGTTTAGGGTACAGTGTGTGTTAATTTTTCAGGCTCCAAGTGATTCCACAGACAGATTCGCCAGAACGGCGTTGATTGGTGAGTCCACGGCCATGCCGCATTTTTGTTTGTAAAATGAATTGCCGCAAGAAAATCAATTAAAGTTTCCACCGAATTCGCTTAATTTCAGTTAATTCTTGGCAATGAATGTTGGCGAATGATTCATGTTTACCTCTTGTTTTAATTCACGTTCTCCTTTTGTTTTCATTGAGAGTCTCGCTAAGCTGCCAGCATCACTGACTTGTGTTCTCAATGGCACCTTCAATGCTGCCTTCAACACTGGCTTGTGCCCCCACCAAGCAAACACCAACACTGCCTCGAGTGCCTACCATACCACCACCAACACTGGTTCGAGTGCCTACCATACCACCACCAATACTGCATCGAGTGCCTACCATACCGTCACCAACACTGCCTCGAGTGCCTACCATAGCACCGCCAACACTGCCTCGAGTGCCTACCATACTACCACCAACACTGGCTCAAGTACGTACCATACCACCACCAATACTGCCTCGAGTGCCTTCCATACCACCACTAACACTGGTTCGAGTACCTACCATACCACCACCAGCACTGCCTCGAGTGCCTACCATAGCACCACAAACACTGCCTCGAGTGCCTACCATATCACCATCAACACTGCCTCGAGTGCCTACCATAGCAACACCAACACTGCCTCGAGTGCCTACCATAGCAACACCAACACTGCCTCGAGTGCCTACCATACCACCACCAACACTGCCTAAGGTGCCTACCATAGCAACACCATCACTGCCTCGAGTGCCTACCATAGCAACACCAACACTGCCTCGAGTGCCTACCATACCACCACCAACACTGGCATCGCTGGTTAAGAGACACTCGTCCCTAGAGGGATATAATCCGCCAGGAAATTCACAGAAAATGGAATGATCTGAGACGCGCAGCGGAGGTGGCTGACCCAGCTGCCTCATGCCATTGTTTCTCCTCTTCCTCTTATACGTTTCACTCTTCCTCTCCTCTTTCCCCTCTTCTTACGTTTCACTCTTCCTCTCTTCTTTCCTCTCTTCATCGTTTTCTCCTTCTGTTTAGCTCTTTATCTTCTCTTTTCCTCTCCCTTCTTTCCTTCTTAACTTTCACTGTTTCCTCTCTTATTCTCTTTACTTTTAGCTCCACAATTACTATTTAACACTCGCTGTATCACGGGGACATAACCTTCACACCGTGTGATGTTCACACCCTGTAATTTTAACACCCTCTAATTCTCACACCCTGTAATCAACACACCCTGTAATTTTCACACCCTGTAATCTTCACACCCCGTAATCAACACACCCTGTAATCAACACACCCTGTAATCTTCACACCCTGTAATCTTCACACCCCGTAATCATCACACCCCGTAATAATCGCACCCTGTAATCTTCACACCCCGTAATCATCACACCCCGTAATAATCGCACCCTGTAATCTTCACACCCCGTAATCATCACACCCTGTAATCTTCACACCCCGTAATCTTCATACCCCGTAATCTTCACACCCTGTAATCTTTAAACACTGTAATGTTCACACCCTGTAATGTTCACATCCTGTAATCATCACACTCTCTAATCATCACACCCTATAATCATCACACCCTATAATCTTCACACACTGTAATATTCACATCATGTAACGAAAAGCTTCATATCAAAGTTCGTTCTACCTCCAACTGATGCTGGTGAAGAGCTCTTGATCCAAGGAACTGGAACTTTTCATCCGTTCCTCAGATGAAACCCGATTGCCTTCCATCCCCCCCAAGAGTACATGTAGGATCCATAACGATCCTCCAGCGCTTGTATGATCCTCAGTGAATACTGTAATCCTGGTAGTCCCTTTAACAGGAGCTCAGTTCTCTCTCTCTCTCTCTCTCTCTCTCTCTCTCTCTCTCTCTCTCTGCCTCTCTTTTTTTTCTCTCCCCTCCTCCCTCACTCTCTCTTTCATAGTGTATATATATATATATATATATATATATATATATATATATATATATATATATATATATATATATATATAAACACTGATCTCTGGCTGAAGGAGACTCGAACCTACAAACCTTAGGACAAGGTAAGCAGTGCTTTACCAATCTACCCACACTGGACAATACCTTGGCGTGTAGCTTGCACTACACGTTTGATCCAAGGCAGCCAGCTTTCAGGGAGAAGGCTTACAGCTTTTCATCTCATCCCGTGCATGCATCAGCCTTACTAGAGAATTTAACAATGCAAGGAATTCGCGAGAGCAGGCGAAATATACACGTAGGTTCGAGTCTCCTTCAGCCAGAGATCAGCGTTTGTGTATATTTCGCCTGCTCTCGCGAATTCCTTGTATATATATATATATATATATATATATATATATATATATATATATATATATATATATATATGTGTGTGTGTGTGTGTGTGTGTGTGTGTGTGTGTGTGTGTGTGTGTGTGTGTGTGTGTGTGTGTGTGTGTGTGTGTGTGTGTGTGTGTGTGTGTGTGTGTTTGTGTTAGTTGTGCAGGGCTGAGGGACTGATTATCTCATCTTCTACTGTCTTCGCATATCATCTCTGTGCGCCACTATTTGCTGGAATAAGGCGAATTTGTTGCAGTCTCTCAGTAGCTGAGCTAAACGAGGCTGTTTATTCAGCCTGGCTCTTGGGATTCTCTCTGCTTTTAAAGTCTTGGTTACAGTGTGACGCGTCTTACTATTACTTTAGGCTCCCCTTAGCGATATTTCGCGGATATCAGCCCAAGACAGACGTAACAATTCTGACAGAGAATTTTAGAGGGCTTTGATTTAAAGATTCGAAAAAAAGTCTTATTTTTAATGAGTCCACTTTGTTTAAATAATAGACAATATGTAGTTTTAGTATATCTCAGTAGATTTTCATATTAATGTGTTCTGTATCACATGATTATTATTATTATTATTATTATAATCAAGGGGAAGCGCTAAACCCGTAGGATTATACAGCGCCTGGGAGGGATGTGGAAGGCATTCAGGCTTAATTCGGGGAACTGGAGCACAGATCCAATTCCCTAAATCAAGAGCCCCTCACCAACATCAAGGAACCTTCCCTGAGGGGTCTATATCACATGAACCTTTAAGAAATACGTATATATTTGTACAATTCTCAGCACTCTTAATAAATGGTAGGAGGTTGTAGAACTTTCTCTAGTAATTATCATTTATACAAATGCAGGTATATATTATATCCTATTATTTCACGATTATTAGTCTTCTGTCTCTACACAGAGAGACGTAAATGGTAAAGTTTATCCCAGTAATCACTGAAAGAACAGTTAAGTGAATATACAGTCTCCCAAGCTATTGGAGAATTTTCTACTACAGGAGAGAATAATGGCCAAGTAGATGTGGTCTAGTCAGAGGGTGAAACTCAACTGGTCCCACCAAACAATCAAACAAAGACTGGAGTCAAGTTGGGTCACGTGACACACGGGAAAGGGGGGGGACAGAAGTGGTGTTTAAGCAATACATCCAAAATGGAGGATGAATCGTTAAACTCTTACCTGTCATAATTTGTATAAACACTGCTAAAACATTATACATATACATGTATATACAATACAATTTACAAGACCAATAGAATGACAAAGATGATGATGATGATGATAATAATACAAGGTCGGACATTTCTGTTTTAGCTATTAATGAAGATGAGCGCGATGTAATATTAAGTAAGGTAACAGTGATGAAGATACTTAAATCATAGGAGCGTTTATAGCATAACACAGTGTCTTATTTTAGGTGGCTGAAAATGACCTTACCAGTACTACTTCTACTAATATTTCCACTACCAGCCATACCACTGCCACTACTTCTTTGTCTTCCTCTCTTGGTCCCGTTCCTGTTTTCCTATCCTATATATACTTGCTCACTCACTCTATTCTGTTAGTGTGACCTTGTAAATGGTCCGAGACGGACAGGAACATCTCCTCTGTGCGGGTTATTTGTGTATTGTTCCAGTCACGGTATTGTGCCTTTTTGTTCTTTTTGGGGCGTCGACCCCCGAAACCTCCTCCAGGTATACCAAAGCATCGACTGTATCATTCATGGCAAGAAGTTATTATTATTATTATTATTTTTATCAAGGGAGAGTTAAAACTGTAGGGATTATACAGCGCCTGTGTGTGTGTGTGTGTGTGTGAAGGGGAAAGGAGGGGGGAAGGGAAGGCATTCAGGGACTCCAATTCCCTAGATCAAGAGCCTCTCACCAGCATCTTGCGTGCTCACGGTAAGAAGTAACTCAGTACACGTGAGAGACTAACCAAACAGACCGACCCCTTCCTTGTTACCGTTTTTTTTTTTAAATCCTGTCGCATCTAGGACTTAGATTGTATCCGGGATCCCGTATTTCATTGTCAAGGTAGATGAAAGGCATTTTGTTGTTGTTACTCGCTTTAAACCCTTGAATGTTTGCAAAAACAAATGATGTTACGTTCCTCGTTGCTGTACTTTTGTCCCCTTTCTTTGGGATGGATTTTATAATCTGTGGTTCTGGAGATTCCCACCACTGGCTTTTGTTTCAACTCCAGGATGGTTTCTAAGCGTTGAGCTATTCTTACCATCTCCTGCCATTGTTTTTACCTTGCCTGGCACTAAAATAATCGTTGCTGCCTGCATGGCTACGATTTCCACGTTCCGCTGTACGTTTATGTTGTTTTATGCTCTTCGTTCCTTCACATGGAACGCCGGGCTATTGGTATCATAGCTGACAGTGTTTATGTTACTGAGTAACAGCACACTGTGGAGTGAAAATATGTGCAGGTCTTGGAATGACTTACTCGTTTCCTGAGGAAAGTAAGATATTTTTTTACTGAAAGAGTAAGATATTCCTTTATTGAGTAAATAACCTTCTCTGTGGAAAGAGGCAAATGTAGTCACTGTTCACGAAAAGAAGAGCAGAATGGAAGTCAGCAACTTCAGACCAGTGTCACTCCTGTCAGTCACTTTCAAGATTCTTGAGACAATAATCTCAAGGCAGATGGCAGAGTTTTTCGACTACCACTCGCTTCTTTTTGAGCGTCAATATGGCTTCAGACGCTCTGCTTCTGATCTGTTGTTAAATCTCTCCACTATGCAGCACCAGTCAGCTGTGTAGTAACACTGAACATGGCTGGTGCTTTCGATCGAGTATTGCACCATGGACTCTTAGCAAACTGCAAGCACTAGGAGTCGCTGACTCGGCACTATGCCTCCTTAGTAATTACCTTCAAGGTAGATAGATCTCTAAGAGTAGTTCTCAACTAGACAGAGTCAGCAAGATACTCTATTGGTGCAAGTGTTCCACAGGGAAGTGTGCTTGGCCCATTGTAATAGAATGTCTACTTCAGTGACCTCCTTCAACTCATCCCAGAATCACATGCATATGCTGACGATTATACTCTGACATTTACTCATCAAAAGGAGGAAATGCCAGCTGCTGTAAGTTACATCAATCACCAGCTTACAGCTATATCAGCCTGGGGACAACGATGTTAGGTTACAGTTGCTTCTGAGAAAACACAGATGATGATGGAGAAGTGGTAGGAACGAATAGGAGTGTTGGTACCCGGGGATGAGGCTGATATCCTAGGGGTGAAATATGATTCTAAACTGACTGAAGAATCAAGTAGTAAATCTCGCAAACAAAGCAGCGAGGAAGCACATACATAAATCTCGCATCTGCTCGACAGTAGAGGCTGCAAGAATCAGTATGAGGCACAAATGCATTCACACCTTGAGTATGCTCCATTTACTTGGATTGCCTACCCTCCACTCTCGTCTGCGACTTCTTGACAAAATAGAGCACAGAGAAAGACGACTCATCACTCTCCTGGACCCAGCTTGGATAGATCTGTCATTTCACGAGAGCTTTCAACACCGGAAGTGAGAAGTGAGCTTCTACATTACAAGACGGGCAGCAAGCAGCAACTACACTCTCACTGTACTCTTCTCCAGAACATCACTTTATCTGAGATCATTTATTCCCATGATGAGTCGAGTCTGGAACATGTTCGTACATCATAATGTCATCAGCGAAATGAAGTCAGTTGCCCAATGAAAGCACTGGCGCCGCAGATGGCTCCAACTTCATCCTGTTCCAAATTTGTATGTTTCATAACAATAAAAAAAACTTTCAAATGAGCTGAGGGAGGTAACAGCTCTTGGGTCGTAAATAAAAAAGAGAAGATATTTCTTTATTGAGAGAGAAGTCGCTCTGACACATTGTGGCATGCAAAGAGTACGTAACCTTTATTCGGCGCATGGACACACCCTCATTTACAGGCTATCTCCCCCAACCAGCGAACCAGGTTGCTAAGAGTTGATGATGGGGCCCCATCGTTCAACTAGTGACCAGGTTCTAGCCAATAAGAAGGTGGGATTGACAATCGCAGAGGTTATGTGGATACCGCTCTCCTGTCTGCCCTTGTCATTCCCACTCTAGAGCTGGTTGAAGCACGGTCTGCTATCTTGTGGCTTCTATTTCTGCCTTGCTTACCGTGGAGTGCACTATATTTATCACTGTACATAGTGTACATATTGCTGTTATAATTGGTGAAGGATAATATAAGTCTAAACTTTTTCTACTGTGTTTATTTGCTCCCATTACACCTGGGATAACAGGCCATTTGAAATCCTAGGTTGTAATATGGGTAGCCTGTCCGAGAGCTGGACTTAGAGAAACGGTTGAGCTTAGGGTGAAGCTTGTAGCAGGAACATTGTGTAGCTTGCTGTTTCGCTTCGCTTTACAAATTTTGCGTGTCAGTTGCTTATGATCAGCCTTGCTATTGTGTGATCGTTCAACAGCTCGCTACTAGCTTGTTCAGTGTGCTCGCTTCGCTACGGTCAATCTTGTGTGCAGTCGGCTTTGCTTGTATGCGTATTCTGCAATCGTACTGTGCATAGCTAAGCGTGTTCTGCAAATTAACGTGTTACGTTGGGGTATTCGTACTGTGCATAGCGAATAACTTATGCCACCTAGACGAGTCAGACGCCTGGTGTCGGCATATACTTTGCATAACCTACCTAAATTGTCCCTACAGCGTTGTTGGCAAATTGCTCGTTCCATTGGCATTCCCTATAAACGCACTCTCACAGCTGCGCAACTGCGTTCACTTATTGCTGACATACTTATTGAAGAAGAGATGGCACATCAAACTCCTCCCTTTACGGGAGCTAGGGAAAAAACTACTATGTTCTCGCAGGAGGAAGATGATACACCTACGGAGCAAAATGGTCAGTATAGTGCAGCTGGGTTGTCTCAGGGTGAATCAGCGTCGTTGGCACTTGAGCTGGCAAAAATCAATCTTGAGCAAACTAGGGAACAGAGAGCATTCGCAAGGGAAGAATTTGATAGGGAAAGAGAGAGGAGGCAGTTTTCGCATTCTGTAAACGATTTCAGTTTACAAAAAGCAGTACAGCTTGTTCCCCGCTTCAATGAGGCCGAACCAGAGCAATTTTTCGAAAGCTTCGAAAATCAGGCTCGAGCCTTGAGGTGGCCGGAACAGCACTGGGCAGCGTTGGTTCATACAGCATTATTGGGTAAGGCACAGGAATTTACGTCGGTATTAACTGACGCTGAATTCTCTGATTATCAAGTAGTGAAGACCACAGTGTTGGGAGCATATACATGTATCCCAGCTAAATATCGTAAGACCTTCAAATTGAACAGGCGGCAGCTTGGTCAATCCCTGGTGGACTTTGTGAGACAGCAAACCAAAGCTTTTACCAGCTGGTATAAAGCGAGTGGTGTCTCTAACTTTGAGGAGCTGGTGCAGCTTATTCTGATTGATAACCTGCTGGAGTCTGTGGGACCAGAGGTTCGTGTCTTTCTGCAGGATCGTGACTTAACCACTGCATTGGAGGCGGCCAGGTTGGCTGATACCTTCGAAACGAACCGCTCCTTGTCCGAGCGGTCCCGTCTCTCTTTTCAACAGTCTGGCGTGAGCAGAGATCGACAACATTGGAGAATGAAGTGCCAGCCGGAGGGAGAGCGTCTACGTCATCCAACCAAGTCACCTGGTGAGCCACGCTTCTCAACATATGGTCCCCCTGCGGAGAGGCAAACTACTTATGGAGCATCTCGACAACAATATCCAGAGAGGCACCAGCCAGAACGACACCACTTGCAACGTCATCAGGGAGTAAAGGGCAAGCCTGTCGTCTGCTTCAGGTGCAATAAAGTAGGTCACATCAGTTCCAACTGCCCCCAAAAACCTCAACCCATCGGGAAAATCTCTAATATCCCTAGTAACATGTCCCCTAGAGAAGTAGAAAAAGGTATGGCCCCTTATTATTGCGAAAGTCTTATTTCCCTTCAGGAAAACTCAGAACCAACTAAAGTAAATACCTTTAGAGATACTGGAGCATATTGCTCACTTGTCAGAGAAGGAATATTACCCCTTTCAGAGAATACTTCCTTGAATTCCTCAGTTTTATTGGAAGCCTATGGAGGAGCTATATATTCAGTTCCTTTGCATAAAATTTATGTACAGTGCAAATATTACACTGGGTACTTGACTGTAGGTATCTCAAAAGGATTTCCCATGAAAAATGCCATGTTATTACTGGGTAATAACATTACTACTGTTACTTCGTGTCCTGAACCTATAATGATTAATGCTTCTCCAGTGTTGGCCATAACTCGGGCAACATCCCAAGGGTTGTCTGGGGAGAATGTTGACCTATCCTTGGACGACTCCGATCTCGGAATAGCCACGTTGTTTTATGAGACACACCGGCCGGAGTCTCGTAAATCAAGTGAACAGACCCCGATCAAGCCTTCCTATTCCCAGGTTGCAGGATTGCCAGATGTCTCTGTTTCCATGCCCGAGGGACTGTCCTTCCGGGAGGAACAACGAAAGGACCCTTCTTTAAAATTCGCTTTTCAGGCAGCCATGGGTAAATCCTCTTGGGGTCATCCAGTCAAGTATGAAGTTAAAAATGATTATTTGGTTTGCACTGAGACTGGTAAGGAGAAAGAGGGCCGGCAATTATACGACAGGTTAGTGGTTCCAACCAAGTATAGACCTCAGATATTAAATATAGCTCATAATACGTCATCAGGAGGTCACTTAGGAATTACAAAAACCTTGTATAGAATCACAAAAGAATTTTATTGGCCAAAATTAAAGAAAGATGTGAAGAATCATATTAGGTGTTGCCGAGAATGTCAGCAAGTTGGAAAACCTGGACATTCCATTAAACCTGCACCTCTCCAACCCATACCTGCTGATGGAGAACCTTTTGCAGATTTAATTATAGATTGTGTAGGTCCACTACCTAAGTCAAAGTCTGGAAATCAGTATTTATTTACAATTATGGATAAAGTAACCAGATATCCTGAAGCGATCCCAATGCGTAGTATCAATACTAAAGCTATTCTCAAAGCTTTAACAAAATTCATTTCTTGTTTTGGCATTCCTAAAACTATACAAAGTGATCAAGGTACTAACTTCACTGCCAAAGCATTTAGGGAAGTATTAACTAGGCTAGGGATAATTCACAACTTATCCACTGCCTATCATCCTCAGTCCCAAGGCGCCTTGGAAAGATTCCACCAAACATTAAAAACAATGATGAGAAGTTTTTGCATGCACTTTCCGACAGATTGGGATGAATCTCTACCTTTGTTGCTGTTCTCAGTACGGGAGACGGTGCAAGAGTCTACAGGGTATAGTCCGTTTGAGCTGATCTTTGGGCACAATGTACGAGGTCCTCTTCGGGTGCTCAAAGAAGGATGGATGGGAGAAGACGTAAGCTCAGCACTCTACAACCCGTCTTCAAGGTTGCAGGTGGCACGTGAGTTAGCCACGGCTAACCTAAAGACAGCTCAAAGTAAGATGAAACAGAGGTATGACAGAAGTGCACAATTCCGCTCCTTCCATCCAGGAGACAAGGTGTTGGTGCAGGAACCTATACCTGGCCACACCTTGAAAGCTAGATTTACGGGACCTATGCAGATAGTAAGTAGATTATCTGATTTAAATTATGTGGTAGCTCCCATTGATAAGACCTCAAAAACAAAAACTTACCACATTAATCAAATCAAGGCCTTTCATACACCAGATAAAGTCCCAGTAATGACTCTGTCCTCTACCTCTGAGGACGACTCTGACTCTTTGCACTCTATCTCTGAAATTAATACTAAACTTTCAAATTCTGTCCTCCTCAAGGATCCTAGCCCGTTAATGGATGGATTATCTGAAATACAAGCAACCAATTTAACTGAGCTTCTACAGTCATATCCTAATATTTTTTCGGATGTGCCGAAAAAATGTACGTTAGGTTACCATGATGTAGATGTGGGAAAATCTAAACCAATTAAACTCTCCCCCTACAGAGCTAATCCTGAAAAGCAAAGGCTACTTCAGCAGGAAGTAGACTTCTTGTTAGAACATGGTTTAGTGGAGGAGTCATCTAGTCCATGGGCTTCACCGTGCATCCTAGTAAAAAAGGCTGATGGAGGGTTTCGTATGTGCACAGACTACCGTAAAGTGAACGAGGTCACAATCACAGATGCTTACCCTCTTCCTCGTCTGGATGACGTAATTGACTTTGTGGGTAAGGCTACTTTTGTGTCCAAATTAGATCTCCTTAAAGGTTACTATCAGGTACCTTTGACAGATAAGGCGAAGGAAATCTCTGCCTTCGTGATTCCAGGAGGTCATTATCAGTATACAGTTACCCCCTTCGGAATGAAAAATTCCCCCTCTTCATTCCAGAAACTCATCCATCAGGCTATTAAAGGACTTGAAGGCACGGCAGCATACCTAGATGATATTGTTGTGGTGTCTGATACTTGGGATCAACACCTACTTAGACTTAAAGCTCTGTTTGAGACCTTTAAGAATTCCCAATTAACAGTTAATTTATCTAAATCTTCCTTTGGCCAGGCCACTATCACTTTTCTAGGCCATGAAGTAGGTAGTGGTAATGTTGCACCTAAACTTGCTAAAGTTCTTTCGATTAAAGATTATCCAGTTCCTCATGATAGGAAATCTCTTCAACGTTTCCTAGGCATGATAGGATTTTACAGAAGATTCTGTAAGAATTTCTCAGATATTGTAGCCCCTCTTACCTCTCTTACCAGTCATAAAGTTCCCTTTAATTGGACGTCAGATTGTAACACTGCTTTTAATAAAGCAAAAAGATTATTGTGCTCTGCACCCATTCTCCTGTCTCCAGACTTCTCCAAACCTTTTTCATTACAGGTTGATGCTTGTGAGTCTGGGGTTGGGGCGGTACTATTACAAATCGGGAACAAGGAGCTGCAGCCAATCGCATACTTTTCAGCTAAGTTCCAGCCACATCAGAGAGCTTACTCTACCATTGAAAAAGAAGCCCTCGCGCTGGTAATGGCTTTGGAGCATTTCGATGTTTATGTGGGCCAGACATCGCAGGTGGTCACAGTCTACAGTGATCACAACCCGTTAGTCTATCTCCAAGCCATGAAGAATCACAACACAAGGCTTATGCGTTGGACGCTCAGGCTGCAGCCCTACAATATCAAAATAAATTATATTGCCGGCAAAGAAAATGTGTTGGCAGACTCTTTGTCAAGAGTCTAGTTTAATATTTTATTTAGGTTAGGATGTATTTGTGGTAACCCCCCTTTCAAGCTCTTTTTTTTATCCCCTGATGTGGGGGTTTTTTTTTTTAGTGAGGGGATACGGGCTACCGTCCGCTTGTATCTTGGACCTATGTTGGCCTATCTGACTGCTGTCTCACTCTGAGTTTAGGGTTTGGCTTTTGGTCACTAGGAAAGCTGAGCTCTATCTAAGAGTTGGATGGTGGAGAGGATAGGCGGTCCCATTATTTTGTGCCATGGCGGCACGGTTACCACTGGGAGGTGGCAGCCTAATCCTGAGCCTTCTCGGGGGTGGGGGTGTGGCATGCAAAGAGTACGTAACCTTTATTCGGCGCATGGACACACCCTCATTTACAGGCTATCTCCCCCAACCAGCGAACCAGGTTGCTAAGAGTTGATGATGGGGCCCCATCGTTCAACTAGTGACCAGGTTCTAGCCAATAAGAAGGTGGGATTGACAATCGCAGAGGTTATGTGGATACCGCTCTCCTGTCTGCCCTTGTCATTCCCACTCTAGAGCTGGTTGAAGCACGGTCTGCTATCTTGTGGCTTCTATTTCTGCCTTGCTTACCGTGGAGTGCACTATATTTATCACTGTACATAGTGTACATATTGCTGTTATAATTGGTGAAGGATAATATAAGTCTAAACTTTTTCTACTGTGTTTATTTGCTCCCATTACACCTGGGATAACAGGCCATTTGAAATCCTAGGTTGTAATACAGTCCGATTCTCCTCCCCCTCCCTCCTACTATCCCGACCCTCCCGTGAAGGGTATGGGACCAAGCTTGGAGATCCCTCCCTCCCTCTCTCCCTCCCGCCCTCTCTCCCTCCCTCCCTCCCTCCCTCCCTCCCTCCCTTCCTCCGGAGGACCAAAGTGGTGGGAATAGAGTCCAAATTTCTTCCCCCTCCTCTTCCTCCTCCTCCCCCTCCCCACCGGAAGGACCAAGGAATGAGTTCTCCCACCCTCCCTCCCTCCCTCCCTCTCTCCCCCTCCCTCCCAGAGGGGAGGGAGAGGGAGTGGAGGGGGATGGGGGAATGTCTTCAGTAATTGCGTTGGACAGAAACGTCAATTCCTTTCCCAGCTTAAATTACACGAGCACATGTTATGACAGCAGACGGGGAGTTTAAGCCTTATAACCGGGGCGCACAAGGTCCGAATTACAATCACACTGCAGCAAACGGGGAGTTTAGGCCTTACAACCGGGGCGCACAAGGTCTAAATTACAGTCAAACTGCAAACACCGAGAAGATTCTTCCTTACACCTGTATTTTATTTATTTATTTATTTTGCTTCTTTTAAATCTGTTGAGTTTTATGGACCGTATAAAGTTCCCTGCACCTTATGTAAAGTTCCCTGCACCTTATGTAAAGTTCCCTGCACCTTATGTAAAGTTCCCTGCACCTTATGTAAAGTTCCCTGCACCTTATGTAAAGTTCCCTGCACCTTATGTAAAGTTCCCTGCACCTTATATAAAGTTCCCTGCACCTTATGTAAAGTTCCCTGCACCTTATATAAAGTTCCCTGCACCTTATGTAAAGTTCCCTGCACCTTATGTAAAGTTCCCTGCACCTTATATAAAGTTCCCTGCACCTTATGTAAAGTTCCCTGCACCTTATGTAAAGTTCCCTGCACCTTATGTAAAGTTCCCTGCACCTTATATAAAGTTCCCTGCACCTTATGTAAAGTTCCCTGCACCTTATATAAAGTTCCCTGCACCTTATGTAAAGTTCCCTGCACCTTATGTAAAGTTCCCTGCACCTTATGTAAAGTTCCCTGCACCTTATATAAAGTTCCCTGCACCTTATGTAAAGTTCCCTGCACCTTATGTAAAGTTCCCTGCACCTTATGTAAAGTTCCCTGCACCTTGTGTAAATTTCCTCAATCCCTCAAGTGAGGGACTGATTACCTCAACTTTTCGGCTTTCTAAACTGTTGGCAACACATCAGGTAAGAAATGTGAGTCAGTCCACGACGGAGCGACGTGTCCTCCATAACGTTCACTAATAACCAAAGTTTTGTTAACTAATCTTTAGGTAACGTTTAGCCCTCACAAGGAACCATTATCAGGTAACACGTGTGACTTGGTTCACCACGGAACGAATTGTTCCACCAACGGAATTGTGTATTGTTCGTGAATTGTTCCAGCAACGGTGGACTCTCAGTCCTAAAGACAGTAGTCAAGGTAAGAGAGGTAGTTTGAGGTTATCAGTCCTACAGCAACGATGGAAGATCAGTCCCTCGGTCATGATGGAAGATCAGTCCCTCGGTCATGATGGAAGATCAGTCCCTCGGTCATGATGGAAGATCAGTCCCTCGGTCATGATGGAAGATCAGTCCCTCGGTCATGATGGAAGATCAGTCCCTCGGTCATGATGGAAGATCAGTCCCTCGGTCATGATGGAAGATCAGTCCCTCGGTCATGATGGAAGATCAGTCCCTCGGTCATGATGGAAGATCAGTCCCTCGGTCATGATGGAAGATCAGTCCCTCGGTCATGATGGAAGATCAGTCCCTCGGTCATGATGGAAGATCAGTCCCTCGGTCATGATGGAAGATCAGTCCCTCGGTCATGATGGAAGATCAGTCCCTCGGTCATGATGGAAGATCAGTCCCTCGGTCATGATGGAAGATCAGTCCCTCGGTCATGATGGAAGATCAGTCCCTCGGTCATGATGGAAGATCAGTCCCTCGGTCATGATGGAAGATCAGTCCCTCGGTCATGATGGAAGATCAGTCCCTCGGTCATGATGGAAGATCAGTCCCTCGGTCATGATGGAAGATCAGTCCCTCGGTCATGATGGAAGATCAGTCCCTCGGTCATGATGGAAGATCAGTCCCTCGGTCATGATGGAAGATCAGTCCCTCGGTCATGATGGAAGATCAGTCCCTCGGTCATGATGGAAGATCAGTCCCTCGGTCATGATGGAAGATCAGTCCCTCGGTCATGATGGAAGATCAGTCCCTCGGTCATGATGGAAGATCAGTCCCTCGGTCATGATGGAAGATCAGTCCCTCGGTCATGATGGAAGATCAGTCCCTC
Organism: Cherax quadricarinatus; assembly: GCF_038502225.1. Classification (NCBI taxonomy): domain Eukaryota; kingdom Metazoa; phylum Arthropoda; class Malacostraca; order Decapoda; family Parastacidae; genus Cherax; species Cherax quadricarinatus. The sequence goes on along the minus strand of NC_091302.1, from coordinate 35,704,334 downwards.
GGTCATGATGGAAGATCAGTCCCTCGGTCATGATGGAAGATCAGTCCCTCGGTCATGATGGAAGATCAGTCCCTCGGTCATGATGGAAGATCAGTCCCTCGGTCATGATGGAAGATCAGTCCCTCGGTCATGATGGAAGATCAGTCCCTCGGTCATGATGGAAGATCAGTCCCTCGGTCATGATGGAAGATCAGTCCCTCGGTCATGATGGAAGATCAGTCCCTCGGTCATGATGGAAGATCAGTCCCTCGGTCATGATGGAAGATCAGTCCCTCGGTCATGATGGAAGATCAGTCCCTCGGTCATGATGGAAGATCAGTCCCTCGGTCATGATGGAAGATCAGTCCCTCGGTCATGATGGAAGATCAGTCCCTCGGTCATGATGGAAGATCAGTCCCTCGGTCATGATGGAAGATCAGTCCCTCGGTCATGTGATGGAGGAAGACAAATGTTCACATATAATGTTTGGCAGTGTCTATAGGTACTTTTCTTTACTGGACAGTGCCTGGGAAGATGTTACCCAGGCACTCTCCGTAGGACAGTACCTGCTGGTACTGTCCTTCTAACCTCCATCACAGGAGGCACTGTCCCTCCAACCTCCCTAGTAGGACAGTGACTGCTGTGACTGTCCCTCCATCCTCCCTCACCTGAGCCCCAGAAATGGTCACTCAATTTGGCACTCTCCTTAGCACTTATCGGAGTTGACCAACATGTGGAAGGCACCGGCCCAGGCACTGAGTGACTCTAATCCTCTGGTCCAACGGCAAGGGAGGCCACCGTTCACTACCAGGAACGACAGTAGGACCACCATTCACCTCCAGGAACGATAACATGGCACCATTCACCACAAACAACATGAGTAAAAACGACAGTTGACACTATATCGTGTATGACACTCAGTGAGACGGTGATTCGAGTTGGCAGTGTTCCATTATTCTTGCACTGACTGTGTAATCCACGGTTTATGTCAGTGTAATAACCACTGATGTAGTGTCAGTGGCGACGGTGGCAGAATTAAAATAAGGAAAAGAAAAAGGGAAAGAACAAGAGGAAGAATTTATCAGTGCCTGTATCAGTTGGTATAATAATGGGTTTACCAGTGGGTGTTCTAGCAGACTGTTACATTCATTCATTTTTCTTTCTTTCTCTCTTCCTCTCTCTTTCTCTCATTGTTTTCTAGCTCCACTACTCACAAAGTGCTGACAGCTCCCTCACATAAAGGAGGCAGTAGAGTACTAAGCAGAAATTACAGACCAGTAACCCTAACATCACACATCATAAAAGTATTTGAAAGGATGATGAGACGCCACGTTACCAACTTTCTGGAACAGCATAACCAGCATAACCTGCACGACCCAAGCCAACATGGATTATCAACGGGAAGATCATGCTCGCCACAACTATTAAATCACTATGACAAAATTACGAAGGCACTGGTAGATAACTAAACTTCTGATGTAGTGTACATGGGTTGACTGTATACAACGAGGGCGCTAGGTATAACGGGAGAGAGTAGGCGAATTGATATTCAGCTTTCTGACAGACAGAACACAAAAACTAGTAGTAAACAGAGCAAAATCCAGCATTAGCAAAATATAAAGTTCCGTACCAAAAGGAACTGTCCTGGCGCCTTTACTGTTTCTTTCCCTCACAGCAAACATAGATTAAAAAAAAAAACGCTCTTTACGGTTTCGTATTATCATCTGCGGATGATATAATATGCATGAAAAACACCTTGGTAGAAACATTTAAGGGACACTGTACACAAAACATTCAGAGGATCACCAAATGGAACGAAGGAACACATACCTTGGGTGTACATTTCTAATTATTCAATTTCTCTTGTTTTTGTATCTCTTCCACGCTATGGTGATTCTTGTCTTCGCCCTCTCCGCACTACTTTGGTTGAACCATGGGTTCTCTAAGCTTATCTTCTTCCACCTTCTTCCACAGTTCCCTCTGCCACATGCCACTTTCTTGCCTCGTAGGAACGCACTCCCTGTCACAACTTCGAACCTTAAATGGATTAAAATCTTGTATATTCTTCTTTGTTTTGTTTTTATCCTTAGTTGGCGCGCTTTTTCCCCCACATAGTTGGTGCGCTTTTATCGTTTTCCCGGGAAAAAATTCTTTGCGCGCGCATTTTCGCTTGGGTGACTTTTAAGGCGGATAATCTTGACTGAGTGTTTTTACCGAGTGTTGATTATGTACCGAGTGTAAAGTAGAAGTCCATGTTATTGAGTGAATAAATTTGAGATAAAGAGGAAGGAGTATTATGAGAGATGGTGATGGAAAGGGGGGTAGGATTGTGACTTGGGATGGAAGAGGATTTTGACTAGGGATAAAAGGGAGGATTGTAACTCGGATGGAAGGGAAGATTATGAATGGGGATGGAAGGGGAAGTTGTGAATGGGGGTTGATGGATAGTTGTTAATGGAGTGCCAGGGATGTTGTGAATGAGTTTAGAATAAGAGGCTGTGAATTGAAGGAATACAGGGAGGAAGACTGTAAATGAGGGTGGGAGGTAGTGCATGGGGACTGAAATGAATGATTGTAAATGGGAGTGAAATAGATATGGTAAATGAGGTGAAAGTGTGCGATTAGAGGTGAAGGGAAGCTGTGAATGCCGGTGAAAGGACTGTGAATGCTGCTGAGGACAACAGAGCAAGCCCGGTGAGCGAACTCTACGATACTAGACACCTACTTGAATAACACATCAATATTACACACCTAGGTGATAGACAAGACACATGTGCAACACCAGGACCTCGCTCAGTGGTCGTGTTTACCTTCTCAGGATTCTAGCTCTAGTACAAAGCTAACCTACAAACTTGAGATCAAAATTTAGACATTTCGGTCTGTCTTGAACCATCATTAAATCGAGCGTTCAAGTCCAGGACCTAACGAAACGTTGTTTAAAGCTATAAGCTGTGAATTGTTTGAGACATGGAATTGTGACCGATGCCGGTACATCAACAACAGTTATTTTAGGACTACAACTCTTATTACTGCTACTACTAATATTGGTACTACTACTGTTACTACTAGTACTAATACTACTGCTACTACTACTACTGCTACTAATACTACTGGTACTACTGCTGCTACTGCTACTGGTACTACTACTGCTACTAATACTACTGGCACTAATACTACTAATACTAATACTACTGGTACTACTGCTGCTACTGCTAGTGGTACTACTACTACTGCCACTACTACTTCTATTACTACTACTATTACTACTACTACTACTACTGCTGCTGCTGCTGCTGTTGCTGCTGCTGCTGCTTACGCTGCTACTGCTGCTGTTGTTGTTGTTGTTGTTGTTGTTGTTGTTGTTGTTGCTGCTGCTGCTGCTGCTGCTGCTGTTGTTGTTGTTGTTGTTATTGTTGTTGTTGTTGTTGTTGTTCCTGCTGCTGCTGCTGCTGCTGCTGCTGCTGCTGCTGTTATTGCTGCTGCTGCTGCTACTATTGTTATTGCTGCTGCTGCTGTTATTATTGCTGCGGCTACTGCTACTATTGTTATTGCTGTTGTTGTTGTTGCTGCTCCTGTTATTGCTGCTGCGACTACTGCTACTGTTGTTATTGCTGCTGCTGCTGCTGTTACTGCTACTGTTATTACTGCTGCGGCTACTGATACTGTTGTTATTGCTGCTGCTGCTGCTGCTACTGTTATTACTGCTGCGACTACTGCTACTGTTGTTATTGCTGCTGCTGCTGCTGCTACTGCTACTGTTATTACTGCTGCAGCTACTGCTACTGTTGTTATTGCTGCTGCTGCTGCTGTTACTGCTACTGTTATTACTGCTGCGGCTACTGATACTGTTGTTATTGCTGCTGCTGCTGCTGCTACTGCTACTGTTATTACTGCTGCAGCTACTGCTACTGTTGTTATTGCTGCTGCTGCTGCTGTTACTGCTACTGTTATTACTGCTGCGGCTACTGATACTGTTGTTATTGCTGCTGCTGCTGCTGCTACTGTTATTACTGCTGCGGCTACTGCTACTGTTGTTATTGCTGCTGCTGCTGCTGTTACTGCTACTGTTATTACTGCTGCGGCTACTGATACTGTTGTTATTGCTGCTGCTGCTGCTGCTACTGTTATTACTGCTGCGGCTACTGCTACTGTTGTTATTGCTGCTTCTGCTGCTGCTGCTGCTGCTGCTGCTGCTGTTATTACTGCTGCAGCTACTGCTACTGTTGTTATTGCTGCTGCTGCTACTACTGCTACTGTTATTACTGCTGCGGCTACTGCTACTGTTGTTATTGCTGCTGCTGCTGCTGCTACTACTATTATTACTACTGCGGCTACTGCTACTGTTGTTATTGCTGCTGCTGCTGCTACTACTATTATTACTGCTGCGACTACTGCTACTGTTGTTATTACTGCTGCTGCTGCTGCTGCTGCTGCTGCTACTGCTGTTGTTACTGCTACTGTTATTACTGCTGCGACTACTGCTACTGTTGTTATTGCTGCTGCTGTTGCTGCTGCTGCTGCTGCTGCTGCTGCTGCTGCTGCTGCTGCTGCTGCTGCTGCTGCTGCTGCTGCTGCTGCTGCTGCTGCTGCACCATTAATCGGTAAAAGGTGTGAAGTATTTTTACAAGCACAGAGGATGGGCAGAGCAGACAGAGATGTGAGGAGACAGTAGACACTGCTCTACCATTGCTCTACCATTGCTCTACCATTGCTCTACCATTGCTCTACCATTGCTCTACCATTGCTTTACCATTGCTCTACCATTGCTCTACCATTGCTCTACCATTGCTCTACCATTGCTCTACCATGAATACCATCTTCTGAGACCTGCCAGGGAAAACAATGGTGGCAGATGACCATATCTTCCTACTGTAAGAAGGGAGAGGATGGAAGGGAAGGTGCGTGAAGAAAGGATGAGGGAAGGAAGGGGATAACAGCCTGGAGAGTAAAGCAAGGGTGATGGAAGAGGAAGGATGAAGAAGGGAGGAGGAACTGGGAGAAATTAAAAGAAGTATGTATAGTCCGAGGGACAAAAGTTGAAATAAGAAAGCTGGAAAAAGATAGGAAGGGAAGGGAAAGAACGAACACCGAAGAGAGACATGTTAAAAGAAAAGCTGATAAAGGAGCACAAAAGAGAAGACTGGAAATGAGCTAAACATGAGGGGAAGGAAACTGAGGGAAGGATAAAGAGTGAAACGAAAAGAGAAGTGGTAAATGAAAAAGAACGGATGGATAAGTGAGAAAGCGAAGAAAGGGAGAGAGAAACTCGTGAAAGAACAGGTGAAGCAAAAGAAGAAATTAAATGCAATTTACACACATAACAAAAACAAGACTAGTAAACAAACGAATAACAAAGACAAATAAAGACAAATAAAGGAAGTACTTAAGACAAAAACAGAAAATAAAGAAATATTTCACGAAAATAAATATACAGTACATTATATTTACGTAAAAAAAATAATCAGAATTACGTTTAAGTAATTTAAATTGTTTGAAATCACATTAAAATATAAAATTATATAATCTGAGATAATCTCACATTATCTAGAATTACTACAGATTATCTTTCAAATTATCTTAGATTACCTCTTATCTCAAACATTGTATACAATAATCTTTGATTACATTAGATCAAATGAACTTACAATATCAAAAATTATCTTAATGTCAAGCTATCACACATTTTCTTTATCGTATCTCACGCTATCTCTAACTTTGATTATCTTATCATATCTTGGATTACATTAAAGTTATTTAACGTGTGTAAGTAAAGGCTTAGATGCGTTTGAGGTTTTTGTGGGTCCTCGAAGATCGTACACCAGTAATATGGTTGATGGGGGAGAGATGGGTTGATGGGGGAGAGATGGGTTGATGGGGGAGAGATGGGTTGATGGGGGAGAGATGGGTTGATGGGGAAAGATAGGTTGATGGGGAGAGATGGGTTGATGGGGGAGAGATGGGTTGATGGGGGAGAGATGGGTTGATGGGGGAGAGATGGGTTGATGGGGGAGAGATGGGTTGATGGGGGAGAGATGAGTTGATGGGGAGAGATGGTTGATGGGGAGAGATGGGTTGATGGGAAGAGATGGGTTGATGGGGAGATATGGGATGTTGAATAGATAGATGGTTGGATGGATAGATTGGTAGATGGTTAATGGGTGGATGGATAGATGGGTGGATGGATAGCTGGAAGGATGGATAGATGGATGGATGCTGTTGCTCTAGACTGAGTGACTGACCGCCTCAGACTTGCTGTTGCTCTATTCTGAGGGACTGACCACCTCAGACTTACTGTTGCTCTAGTCTGAGGGACTGACCACCTCAGACTTGCTGTTGCTCTAGACTGAGGGACTGACCACCTCAGACTTACTGTTGCTCTAGTCTGAGGGACTGACCACCTCAGACTTACTGTTGCTCTAGTCTGAGGGACTGACCACCTCAGACTTGCTGTTGCTCTAGACTGAGGGACTGACCACCTCAGACTTACTGTTGCTCTAGTCTGAAGGACTGACCACCTCAGACTTACTGTTGCTCTAGACCGAGGGACTGACCACCTCAGTCTTACTGTTGCTCTAGTCTGAAGGACTGACCACCTCAGTCTTACTGTTGCTCTAGTCTGAAGGATTGGCCACCTCAGACTTACTGTTGCTCTAGTCTGAGGTACTGACCACCTCAGACTTACTGTTGCTCTAGTCTGAGGGACTGACCACCTCAGTCTTACTGTTGCTCTAGTCTGAAGGACTGACCACCTCAGACTTACTGTTGCTCTAGTCTGAGGGACTGACCACCTCAGTCTTACTGTTGCTCTAGTCTGAAGGACTGACCACCTCAGACTTACTGTTGCTCTAGTCTGAGGGACTGATCACCTCAGACTTGCTACTGTTCCAGACTGAGGGACTGACCACCTCAGACTTACTTTTTCAGGCAGAGGGACTGACCAGCTCATATCTACATCTTCACGACTTGTACTACCTTCTCAGTATTTCGACTGAAGAGGCCTGCTGAGGAGGCGAAACATCTCTTCAGTAAATTACCAAACAGCAGCACAAGTACCTTACTCATCTTGTTGGTACTGTTTACCATTAGCGTGACAATTCACGGGATGGGTAACATGGATACGGAGAGATGGACAAGAGGGTCGAACCGGAATGGATTTGATTGGTGCCTGGGGTTCGGAAGCAAATTTTTTTTTCGTAACTTCGGGAAGAGGTTGCACTAGATGGATGGTTTTGATAAGGACTTGCCATGTATAGGCCAGTAGGCCTGCTGTAGTGTTGGTCCGTTCTAATGTTCTTAAGAGCTGGGACTCGACCCCCCCGGCACCCACCATTATGGGGGGAGTGCACACACAATCATGGGTGGCAACACTACTGTCTCTCATCATCCCGAGCCTCTTGCATATTGCATGTAATTTGTTAAAACAAGTCTGAAGACGAGGGAGAAGCCCTTTGTATGAGATGGTGCTAGTGTCACGCTTGTTGGCAACAAGGAACACTAGTGCTCTCTCTCTCTCTCTCTCTCTCTCTATCTATCTATCTATCTATCTATCTATCTCTCTTTTCCTACCCTCACTAACAACCCAACGACCACCAACCTCACGTAGCGACCGTAAACGACCATCAAAGTTTGATCATTATCCCTCGTCTTATTCCGCAGGTCTCTAGTTCTCTAATACTGATTTCCTATCGTTTTACCCCCTTTCAAGAGAGTGTATGTATGCCGATGAAAGGCTCTTGATCCATGGAATTCAAAGTAAATAACACCACTGCAGATAATTTTAAATCTCAAATAAGGCTCCAAGTTCAACAGGTAAAAAAAGTTCTGTAAAATCTACTAAACTCAAAACGTCTTTCAGAGCGTCCATGAACACTGTTGTGTGTGTGAAGGGCGACTTAAGGTAGACATGCCAGGGAACGTTGTGTCCGGTGTGTACAACACTGCTTCCTACACTTAGTAAACAAATCGAGGAGAACAAAGGTTTATTCTTGGGAGAGAGAGAACAAACTTCGGGAACGTTTAATAAATGTGTTGAATAGTAACAATGAAAATAAAAAATCCTTGGAGAAACACACACACACACACATACACGCATATATATATATATATATATATATATATGTATATATATATATATATATATATATATATATATATATATATATATATATATATATATATATGTATATATATATATACAGACTACATAGGGAAAGGGTAGAAACACAGGTAGAGAGCAACACAGGGGAGACAGAAGCGGAGATGCACAATAGATCACAAGAGACAACTAGAGGGGGAGAAAGATAAAAGAGTGAAACATAAGCAATATAGTCAGAGCAAGCTAGGCAAGAAGACCAGAGAAAATAATGCCTTAACGAAACTAAAAATTCCACAGACAATGGTAAAAAAAATATGTGAAATATGCAGGTACTACGCTAAAGGAATTTCTTTTTCAATAAGATATAAATACCCAGGCAACAGGTGATCCATTATGTTTAGCAAAGTGCACAAGTGTTCTTACTCAGAGATGTGCGAATCTTCACTACTGACCAGAAAATTCTACAGCCTGAGTTTCCACATAACCTGGACACAACGATATCCAGCTATTTATCAAAAGTCCGAATGTAAAGTGAAAAAAAAATAAGGGGAGAGAGACACTATTTAAGGAAAAATCAGTTAACATTTATTTAAGGGAAAAGAGATATCGTCTAAGGAAAAATCAGAGAAAGACAATGAGAGACAACAGAACAGCGAACCGAGTGGTCACACGCCAGGTCACACTTACAACAGCCCACATTACAGTCAGTTCTGGGGAGATCGGAAACATGTAGAACAAAATCCATATTACAAGATGGTATTGTACCAATCCAGTGGTACTGACAATAACCCTCACTAATCCCAAACATCCCGAATGATAAATCCTCCTTCCTTTTTATTTGCCTGTATCC
>NC_091302.1:35677910-35687910 GCF_038502225.1 Cherax quadricarinatus | reverse complement strand
CCATGTCTTCCCATACCCTCAGATACTACCATGTCTTCCCATACCCTCAGATACTACCATGTCTTCCCCTACAATCAGATACTACCATGTCTTCCCCTACCCTCAGATACTACCATATCTTCCCCTACCCTCAGATACTACCATGTCTTCCCCTACCCTCAGACACTACCATGTCTTCCCATACCCTCAGATACTATCATGTCTTCCCATACCCTCAGATACTACCATGTCTTCCCATACCCTCAGATACTACCATGTCTTCCCATACCCTCAGATACTACCATGTCTTCCCATACCCTCAGATACTACCATGTCTGCCCATACCCTCAGATACTACCATGTCTTCCCATACCCTCAGATGCTACCATATCTTCCCATACCCTCAGATATTACCATGTCTTTCCATACCCTCAGATACTACAATGTCTTCCTCTACCCTCAGATACTACCATGTCTTCGCCTACCCTCAGATACTACCATGTCTTTCCATACCCTCATATACTACCATGTCTTCCCCTTCCCTCAGATACTACCATGTCTTCCCATAAACTCAGATACTACCATGTCTTCCCCTACCCTCAGATAATACCATGTCTTCTCATACCCTCAGATACAACCATGGCTTCCCCTACCCTCAGATACTACCATGTCTTCCCATACTCTCAGATACTACCATGTCTTCCTCTACCCTCAGATACTACCATGTCTTCCCATACCCTCAGATACAACCATGTCTTCTCCTACCCTCAGATTCTACCATGTCTTCTCATACCCTCAGATACTACCATGTCTTCCCCTACCCTCAGATACAACCATGTCTTCCCATACCCTCAGATACTACCATGTGTTCCCATACCCTCAGATACTACCATGTCTTCCCATACCCTCAGATACTACCATTTCTTCCCCTACCCTCAGATACTACCATGTCTCCCCATACCCTCAGATACTACCATGTCTTCCCATACCCTCAGATACTACCATGTCTTCCCATACCCTCAGATACTACCATGTCTTCCCATACCCTCAGATACTACCATGTCTTCCCATACCCTCAGATACTACCATGTCTTCCCCTACCCTCAGATACTACCATGTCTTCCCCTACCCTCAGATAATACCATGTCTTCCCATACCCTCAGATACTACCAAGTCTTCCCCTACCCTCAGATACTACCATGTCTTCCCATACCCTCAGATACTACCATGTCTTCCCATACCTTCAGATACTACCATGTCTTCCTCTACCCTCAGATACTACCATGTCTTCCCATAACCTCAGATACAACCATGTCTTCCTCTACCCTCAGGTATAACCATGTCTTCCCATACCCTCTGATACTACCATGTCTTCCCCTACCCTCAGATACAACCATGTCTTCCCATACCCTCAGATACTGCCATGTCTTCCCCTACCCTCAGATACTACCATCTCTTCCCGTACCCTCAGATACTACCAGGTCTTCCTCAACCCTCAGATTCTACCATGTCTTCCCATACCCACAGATACTACCATGTTATCCCCTTCCCTAAGATACTACCATGTCTTCCCCTACCCTCAGATACTACCATGTCTTCCCATACCCTCAGATACAACCATGTCTTCCCCTACCCTCAGATACTACCATGTCTTCCCATACCCTCAGATACTACCATATCTTCCTCTACCCTCAGATACTACCATGTCTTCCCATACCCTCAGATACAACCATGTCTTCCCCTACCCTCAGATACAACCATGTCTTCCCATACCCTCAGATACTACCATGTCTTCCCCTACCCTCAGATACTACCATGTCTTCCCATTCCCTCTGATACTACCATGTCTTCCCCTACCCTCAGATACTACCATGTCTTCCCCTACCCTCAAATACTATCATGTCTTCCCCTACCCTCAGATACTACCATGTCTTCCCCTACCCTCAGATACTACCATGTCTTCCCCTACCCTCAGATACTACCATGTCTTCCCCTACCCTCAGATACTACCATGTCTTCCCCTACCCTCAGATACTGCCATGTCTTCCCCTACCCTCAGATACTACCATGTCTTCCCATACCCTCAGATACTACCATGTCTTCCCATACCCTCAGATATTACCATGTCTTCCCCTACCCTCAGATACTACCATGTCTTCCCATACCCTCAGATACTACCATGTCTTCCCCTACCCTCAGATACTACCATGTCTTCCCCTAACCTCAGATACTACCATGTCTTCCCATACCCTCAGATACTACCATGTCTTCCCCTACCCTCAGATACTACCATGTCTTCCCCTACCCTCAGATACTACCATGTCTTCCCCTACCCTCAGATACAACCGTGTCTTCCCATACCCTCAGATACTACCATGTCTTCCCCTACCCTCAGATACTACCATGTCTTCCCCTACCCTCAGATACAACCATGTCTTCCCCTACCCTCAGATACTACCATGTCTTCCCATACCCTCAGATACTACCATGTCTTCCCCTACCCTCAGATACTACCATGTCTTCCCATACCCTCAGATGCTACCATGTCTTCCCATACCCTCAGATACTACCATGTCTTCCCATACCCTCAGATACTACCATGTCTTCCCCTACCCTCAGATACTACCATGTCTTCCCATACCCTCAGATACTACCATGTCTTCCCATACCCTCAGATACTACCATGTCTTCCCCTACCCTCAGATACTACCATGTCTTCCCATACCCTCAGATACTACCACGTCTTCCCATACCCTCAGATACTACCATGTCTTCCTCTACCCTCAGATACTACCATGTCTTCCCATACCCTCAGATACTCTCATGTCTTCCCATACCCTCAGATACTACCATGTCTCCCCATACCCTCAGATACTACCATGTCTTCCCATACCCTCAGATACTACCATGTCTTCCCATACCCTCAGATACTACCATGTCTGCCCATACCCTCAGATACTACCATGTCTTCCCATACCCTCAGATGCTACCATATCTTCCCATACCCTCAGATATTACCATGTCTTCCCATACCCTCAGATACTACCATGTCTTCCTCTACCCTCAGATACTACCATGTCTTCCCCTACCCTCAGATACTACCATGTCTTTCCATACCCTCATATACTACCATGTCTTCCCCTTCCCTCAGATACTACCATGTCTTCCCATAAACTCAGATACTACCATGTCTTCCCCTACCCTCAGATAATACCATGTCTTCTCATACCCTCAGATACAACCATGTCTTCCCCTACCCTCAGATACAACCATGTCTTCCCATACTCTCAGATACTACCATGTCTTCCTCTACCCTCAGATACTACCATGTCTTCCCATACCCTCAGATACAACCATGTCTTCTCCTACCCTCAGATTCTACCATGTCTTCTCATACCCTCAGATACTACCATGTCTTCCCCTACCCTCAGATACAACCATGTCTTCCCATACCCTCAGATACTACCATGTCTTCCCATACCCTCAGATACTACCATGTCTTCCCATACCCTCAGATACTACCATGTCTTCCCATACCCTCAGATACTACCATGTCTGCCCATACCCTCAGATACTACCATGTCTTCCCATACCCTGAGATGCTACCATGTCTTCCCATACCCTCAGATACTACCATGTCTTCCTCTACCCTCAGATACTACCTTGTCTTCACCTACCCTCAGATACTACCATGTCTTTCCATACCCTCATATACTACCATGTCTTCCCCTTCCCTCAGATACTACCATGTCTTCCCATAAACTCAGATACTACCATGTCTTCCCCTACCCTCAGATAATACCATGTCTTCTCATACCCTCAGATACAACCATGTCTTTCCCTACCCTCAGATACTACCATGTCTTCCCATACTCTCAGATACTACCATGTCTTCCTCTACCCTTAGATACTACCATGTCTTCCCATACCCTCAGATACAACCATGTCTTCTCCTACCCTCAGATTCTACCATGTCTTCTCATACCCTCAGATACTACCATGTCTTCCCCTACCCTCAGATACAACCATGTCTTCCCATACCCTCAGATACTACCATGTCTTCCCATACCCTCAGATACTACCATGTCTTCCCATACCCTCAGATACTACCATTTCTTCCCCTACCCTCAGATACTACCATGTCTCCCCATACCCTCAGATACTACCATGTCTTCCCATACCCTCAGTTACTACCATGTCTTCCCATACCCTCAGATACTACCATGTCTTCCCATACCCTCAGATACTACCATGTCTTCCCATACCCTCAGATACTACCATGTCTTCCCCTACCCTCAGATACTACCATGTCTTCCCCTACCCTCAGATAATACCATGTCTTCCCATACCCTCAGATACTACCAAGTCTTCCCCTACCCTCAGATACTACCATGTCTTCCCATACCCTCAGATACTACCATGTCTTCCCATACCCTCAGATACTACAATGTCTTCCCATACCCTCAGATACAACCATGTCTTCCCCTACCCTCAGATACTACCATGTCTTCCCATACCCTCAGATACTACCATGTCTTCCTCTACCCTCAGATACTACCATGTCTTCCCATACCCTCAGATACTGCAATGTCTTCCCATACCCTCAGATACTACCATGTCTTCCCATACCCTCAGATACAACCATATCTTCCCCTTCCCTCAGATACTACCATGTCTTCCCATACCCTCAGATACTACCATGTCTTCCTCTACCCTCAGATACTACCATGTCTTCCCATAACCTCAGATACAACCATGTCTTCCTCTACCCTCAGGTATAACCATGTCTTCCCATACCCTCAGATACTACCATGTCTTCCCCTACCCTCAGATACAACCATGTCTTCCTCTACCCTCAGGTATAACCATGTCTTCCCATACCCTCAGATACTGCCATGTCTTCCCCTACCCTCAGATACTACCATCTCTTCCCGTACCCTCAGATACTACCAGGTCTTCCCCTACCCTCAGATTCTACCATGTCTTCCCATACCCTCAGATACTACCATGTTATCCCCTTCCCTCAGATACTACCATGTCTTCCCTTACCCTCAGATACTACCATGTCTTCCCATACCCTCAGATACAACCATGTCTTCCCCTACCCTCAGATACTACCATGTCTTCCCATACCCTCAGATACTACCACATCTTCCTCTACCCTCAGATACTACCATGTCTTCCCATACCCTCAGATACAACCATGTCTTCCCCTACCCTCAGATACAACCATGTCTTCCCATACCCTCAGATACTACCATGTCTTCCCCTACCCTCAGATACTACCATGTCTTCCCATACCCTCTGATACTACCATGTCTTCCCCTACCCTCAGATTCTACCATGTCTTCCCATACCCTCAGATACTACCATGTCTTCCCCTACCCTCAGATACTAACATGTCTTCCCGTACCCTCAGATACTACCATGTCTTCGCATACCCTCAGATACAACCATGTCTTCCCAGACCCTCGGATACAACCATGTCTTCCTCTACCCTCAGATACAACCATGTCTTCCCCTACTCTCAGATACTACCATGTCTTCCCCTACCCTCAGATACAACCATGTCTTCCCATACCCTCAGATACTACCATGTCTTCCCATACCCTCAGATACTACCATGTCTTCCCATACCCTCAGATACTACCATTTCTTCCCCTACCCTCAGATACTACCATGTCTCCCAACACCCTCAGATACTACCAGGTCTTCCCATACCCTCAGATACTACCATGTCTTCCCATACCCTCAGATACTACCATGTGTTCCCATACCCTCAGATACTACCATGTCTTCCCATACCCTCAGATACTACCATGTCTTCCCCTACCCTCAGATACTACCATGTCTTCCCCTACCCTCAGATAATACCATGTCTTCCCATACCCTCAGATACTACCAAGTCTTCCCCTACCCTCAGATACTACCATGTCTTCCCATACCCTCAGATACTACCATGTCTTCCCATACCCTCAGATACTACAATGTCTTCCCATACCCTCAGATACAACCATGTCTTCCCCTACCCTCAGATACTACCATGTCTTCCCATACCCTCAGATACTACCATGTCTTCCTCTACCCTCAGATACTACCATGTCTTCCCATACCCTCAGATACTACAATGTCTTCCCATACCCTCAGATACTACCATGTCTTCCCATACCCTCAGATACAACCATGTCTTCCCCTTCCCTCAGATACTACCATGTCTTCCCATACCCTCAGATACTACCATGTCTTCCTCTACCCTCAGATACTACCATGTCTTCCCATAACCTCAGATACAACCATGTCTTCCTCTACCCTCAGGTATAACCATGTCTTCCCATACCCTCAGATACTACCATGTCTTCCCCTACCCTCAGATACAACCATGTCTTCCTCTACCCTCAGGTATAACCATGTCTTCCCATACCCTCAGATACTGCCATGTCTTCCCCTACCCTCAGATACTACCATCTCTTCCCGTACCCTCAGATACTACCAGGTCTTCCCCTACCCTCAGATTCTACCATGTCTTCCCATACCTTCAGATACTACCATGTTATCCCCTTCCCTCAGATACTACCATGTCTTCCCTTACCCTCAGATACTACCATGTCTTCCCATACCCTCAGATACAACCATGTCTTCCCCTACCCTCAGATACTACCATGTCTTCCCATACCCTCAGATACTACCACATCTTCCTCTACCCTCAGATACTACCATGTCTTCCCATACCCTCAGATACAACCATGTCTTCCCCTACCCTCAGATACAACCATGTCTTCCCATACCCTCAGATACTACCATGTCTTCCCCTACCCTCAGATACTACCATGTCTTCCCATACCCTCTGATACTACCATGTCTTCCCCTACCCTCAGATTCTACCATGTCTTCCCATACCCTCAGATACTACCATGTCTTCCCCTACCCTCAGATACTAACATGTCTTCCCGTACCCTCAGATACTACCATGTCTTCGCATACCCTCAGATACAACCATGTCTTCCCAGACCCTCGGATACAACCATGTCTTCCTCTACCCTCAGATACAACCATATCTTCCCCTACTCTCAGATACTACCATGTCTTCCCATACCCTCAGATACAACCATGTCTTCCCCTACCCTTAGATACAACCATGTCTTCCCCTACCCTCAGATACTACCATGTCTTCCCATACTCTCAGATACTACCATGTCTTCCCCTACCCTTAGATTCTACCATGTCTTCCCATACCCTCAGACACTACCATGTCTTCCCCTACCCTCAGATTCTACCATGTCTTCCCATACCCTCAGGTACTACCATGTCTTCCCCTACCCTCAGATACTAACATGTCTTCCCGTACCCTCAGATACTACCATGTCTTCGCATACCCTCAGATACAACCATGTCTTCCCAGACCCTCGGATACAACCATGTCTTCCTCTACCCTCAGATACAACCATGTCTTCCCCTACTCTCAGACACTACCATGTCTTCCCATACCCTCAGATACAACCATGTCTTCCCCTACCCTTAGATACAACCATGTCTTCCCCTACCCTCAGATACTACCATGTCTTCCCATACTCTCAGATACTACCATGTCTTCCCCTACCCTTAGATTCTACCATGTCTTCCCATACCCTCAGACACTACCATGTCTTCCCCTACCCTCAGATACTACCATGTCTTCCCCTACCCTCAGATGCTACCATGTCTTCCCCTACCCTTAGATACAACCATGTCTTCACCTACCCTCAGGTACTACCATGACTTCCCATCCCCTCAGATACTACCATGTCTTCCCATACCCTCAGATACTACCATGTCTTCCCCTACCCTCAGATTCTACCATGTCTTCCCATACCCTCAGATACTACCATGTCTTCCCCTACCCTCAGATACTAACATGTCTTCCCCTACCCTCAGATACTACCATGTCTTCCCATACCCTCAGATACAACCATGTCTTCCCCTACCCTCAGATACTACCATGTCTTCCTCTACCCTCACATACTAGCATATCTTCCCCTACCCTCAGATACTACCATGTCTTCCCCTACCCTCAGATACTACCATTTCTTCCCCTTCCCCAGATAACCATTTCTTTCCCTTTCCCCAGAGATAAAATTCATTTTTATCCACAAAGGGTCAAACTCCCCAAGGGGACTCCCCGTGTAAAGCTTTTTTTTCTTATCTGCTAAAGCAAGAAAATGATCTTTTCCAGCCCTTTTCCTGCTCCTGAAACACCGCCCTTTTTTCCTTCCCAGGTGAGTAAAGTAAGGTCAGGTTTCCATAATCTCTCTTCCCATTATTTTTTTCCCCGGAATATCAACCAGCAACACTTTCTTCCCGTAAGATTTATTTTCCCCCTAGGGTAGTAAACAATCCCACTTTCTTTCTCTAGGGTAGTAAACAATCCCACTTTCTTTCTCTAGGGTAGTAAACAATCCCACTTTCTTTCTCTAGGGTAGTAAACAATCCCACTTTCTTTCTCTAGGGTAGTAAACAATCCCACTTTCTTTCTCTAGGGTATTAAACAATTCCATTTTCTTTCTCTGGGATAGTAAACAATCCCACTTTCTTTCTCTAGGGTAGTAAACAATTCCATTTTCTTTCTCTAGGATAGTAAACAATCCCACTTTCTTCCCAAGAATAGTTAACAATCCCACTTTATTTCCCTAGGATTGTAAGCAATCTCACTTTACTTCCCTAGGATAGTAAATAATCCCACTTTCTTACCCTAGAGTAGCAAGCAATCTCACTTTCTTCCCTAGGATTGTAAAAATCCCACTTTATTTCCCTAGGATAGTAATTATTATTATTAAAATTATGGGGGGGGGGCTCTACACCCGTAGGATTATAAAGCGCATGAGGGGGTGGAAGATACTCAGGCTCAATTCAGGGAACTGGAGCACAAATCCAATTCCCTAGATCAAGAGCCCCTCACTAGCGTCAAGGACCCTCCCTTGAGGGGCCTAGGATAGTAAACAATCCCACTTTCCTCTCACAGATCACTACAACTTTCTTAAGGATATTAGCCGTTACCACTGCCACACTCTCCCTATTTCCCTACGCCACTAACCAGAGCCACTTTCTCGCCCTGGCAGGGAGTGAGCGTGGACCCAGGATAGTAGAGCACCCAAAGTCCATCGTAGTGCCCAGAGGAGACCCAGCCACTCTCAACTGTGCTGCTGAGGGATCCCCGGAGCCCAAGATCACCTGGTTCAGGTAAGATCACCTGATTTTACGTCATACTCGCCTGGGTTACTCTAACCAAAAAATCACCTGGTTCGGGAAATATTTGGTTCAGGTAAGCCTGAGGTATTTAGACCTAGAATACTCGCCTTGTTTCTGCATTAGTAAATTTGATATATGATATATATATATATATATATATATATATATATATATATATATATATATATATATATATATATATATATATATATATATATATATATATATATATATATATATATATATATGTATAATGAAAGCATTAGATTTTCAGCTTCTATTTTCTTTGTTTAAATCAATACTTACATTATCATTAATTTAATTCGTAAAGATAAGATATGCACTTTATAAGTCAGACGAGAGGAAGACAACCTCCACCTTACAACTGTAGTGACTGACTACCAGTTAATGTAGCAACACTGCCCAGGAAGACACAACTGACACTGAGATAATTCTTCCTTGTCAAGCTAAAATAATCACGGTTACTGAGACGTTGAAAAACTCTTTTATAAAGCTGCTCAGTAATTTTTTTTTTGTATATGGAAACGGAAAAAAAATAAAAAAATTGAAAAGTGAGTATGATGAAAAGCTTTCCCAATTGATTTTTGGATTTAGGGTATTTTTTTTAATCTCACTATAATAGAGGAACTTTGTAAGAGATTACTGAACAGTAAATGCAGCCAGTTTGCCCTTGTTACCCTTGTCAAATTCTATGATTTCAGAAGTAGCAAAAGGCTCTCCTGCCTCCATGGCCCCGTGTGAACCATGAGTGTCTCTGAGGCCCCACAGTTGCTTCTTG
>NC_091302.1:35592910-35667910 GCF_038502225.1 Cherax quadricarinatus | reverse complement strand
TAATTATATTCTGAAAATCAATATTTTTTGTTAGATCAGACTCAATGGTCAACAAGGCTAGGTTACACAATTTGTCTTGGCTCATTGTTGAACGGAGCTGGTTTTTCACTCTTTTCAAAACAGAAAATGAACGTTCTCCTTCACAGTTAGTAGCTGGAAGTGTTAGGTAAAGGCGATACACTATGTCAACATTAAGGAAGGTTTCTGAGATACCTGCATTTCTTAAATGTTTCAAAGCAGCTGAGGGCGCACATTTTTCAGGTGGAGCTTTAATCTGATTCATATACCCAGAAAAATGAACTATTTTTTCAACAAATGTGTCCTGAACATCTGCTGAAAGATGTTGTTGCAACTTTAATGCAGCTTCTCTCAATTCTGCATCTGGCATAGTAGTAATTTTGAACAGAAATCCAAACTTGTCATTGAGATTCTGGTAGATTTCTTTTCTTTTCACCAATTCTGTAATCAGTGAATCCAGAATGACGAAGTATGCCGCTGTCTTACATTTCTTCAGTTAATTTGTCACAGTACAAGTCTAGATAACGTGTAATTACTACAGAAAATTGGAGAGGAATCTCCCATACTCACCCATTAGCGGGAAAACACAGCTGTTCTGATGTAAACAAAGGCGTGTTGAGTGTTGCCATCTATGGTTAGGTTTATTTATTTTTATTTTATTTTATTTCATTATTTATTTTTGTTTTGATTAATTTTTAAAAATCAATTTTACTCTCCAAACACTTGAACTTTTTAGGTAGGGACCCCTTTGCACTTGCACCATGTGCACAGTCTTGGATGAGCCCCTGAACCCCTTGGACCGCGGGGCCCCCAAATGCGCGGGGCCCTAGGCAAAAGCCTCGTTTGCCTATGCGGTAATCCGGCCCTGTAAACACATTACCTTCATTTCACTTCATTACTTGTTTTCTTTAAACAAGTGTTCCTCTTATTTTCTGATTAGTTGAGAATGCCGGCTGTTAAGGTCGCCTCTTTCATAAATTTATCCACCCTTTTGCAACATATGTAGCCCTTGAAGCTAAAACTGTGTATATATACTCACCTAATTGTGTTTGCAGAGGTCGATTCATAGCTCCTGGCCCCGCCACTTCACTTATCGCTACTAGATCCACTCTCTCCTTGCCCCATGAGCTTCATTATACCTCTTCTTAAAACTGTGTATGGATCCTGCCTCCACTACATCATTCTCCAGACTGTTCCACTTACTGATAGCTGTATGACTGAAGAAGTAATTCCTAATATCCCTGTGACTCATCTGAGTTTTCACCTTCCGTTTGTGATCCCTTGTTGTTGTGTCACATCTCCGAAACGTTCTGTCTTTATCCAAATAATCAGTTCCTATCAGTATTTGTGTACATATATATATATATATATATATATATATATATATATATATATATATATATATATATATATATATATATATATATATATGTGTGTGTGTGTGTGTGTGTGTGTGTGTGTGTGTGTTTGTGTATACACATTATCTCTCAGTCTACAGGAGGATTCGAACCTACGCACTCTGCGTAGACCACTAGACCAGACAATCCTTAACAATGTGTGGTCTAGTGGTCTAAAGCGTCATACGTTTTTTCTCACCATGAGGCGGGCCAAAACAGGATGGGTTCGACTCCTTGTTCCACTTGTTCCACTTGTTCGGTTGGTACAATAATATGGCTATGGGTCCCACAATTTACACTAGAGGTGGACCCCATCCTATATATATATATATATATATATATATATATATATATATATATATATATATATATATATATATATATATATATATATATTAAGTATGCAAATATCGCAAATCAAACGATACAGGATGCAAAACAACCACGGGCGGAGTAGAATGATAGCTCTAGATCTTTCGAGTTGCAATCAACACATAAAGAGCTTGCAAAATTGCAGAAAAGAGCAGGATGTCCAAGCAAGTACGTTCCAAATGGACGTCTTCACGTGGAGTGAGTGAGCGAGGGAGGGAGAGAGATAGAGAAAAAGAGAGAAGGATACCGGAAGTGCCCCCAGGCACACCAGCGCCCACAGCCAGAAGGATGAATATTATAGCTTTAGAAAAATCCCACAAGCATTGATATTGCAATAACCTAAACGAAATTAACGAGGCAATAATATAAAAAATTCGGCCACACCCTGCTATGATAACAGTAAGCCTACATACATAAATATATTGTCAATGATACAGAAATCACTGGGGTAACCACTTATGGAACAGGTCTATTTCAAGGGGGAGGGGACGAGAAAACATTAACATTTAAAGGGAAGACTTCTAAAGTTATGTAAAGGAAATGGGGCTCATTAAAATAAACTCAATTAAAGAGGGAGGCATCTGTAATAACAAGGAAAACGGCCACGGTTAGACAACACACAATAATTCTGAGGCAAACACTAGTTCAACCTAACAGATGCCTCCCTCTTTAATTGAGTTTATTTTAATGAGCCCTGTTTCATTTACATAACTTTAGAAGTCTTCCCTTTAAATGTTAACGTTTTCTCGTTCCCTCCCCCTTGAAATGGACCTGTCCCATGAGTGTCTACCCCCATAATTGCCAGTGATTTCTATATCACTGACAATATATTTATGTACGTAGGCTTACTGTTATCATAGCAGGGTGTGGCCGAATTTTTTATTATTGCCTCGTTATTTTCGTTTAGGTTATTGCAATATGAATGCTTGTAGGATTTTTCTAAAGCTACAGTGTCCAGAATATCTTGCTGTCAATTTTGTCAAGGTTGGGAACCAAAGCAATCATAGTACTAGGGGGAGAGAGCACAACTTTGTAGTACCCACAGTCAGTGGCCAGGCTTCAAACACCTTTTATTGTACAGCAATAAAGGAATGGAACAGACTACCCACAAATGTCAAGGCCAGTCATAGCTTGAACCAGTTCAAGAAGACTGCCAAAAAGTGTCTGATGAATGAAGCAACAGAAAGGGAGGGGAATGATTTTCTATTTTTTAGCTAAAATACGTGTAAATTTTACCTTATCCCTAGTAATGACTCTCGTATTGTAGATAGTCGCAATGACCCTCGGGTAGTAGATAGTCTTAATGACCCTCGTATTGTAGATAGTCTTAATGACCCTCGTGTAGTAGATAGTCTTTTTAGTATGATAATAAGATGTTATCTTCATTTTATTTTTATTTATTTTTATTATCACACCGGCCGATTCCCACCAAGGCAGGGTGGCCCGAAAAAGAAAAACTTTCACCATCATTCACTCCATCACTGTCTTGCCAGAAGGGTGCTTTACACTACAGTTTTTAAACTGCAACATTAACACCCCTCCTTCAGAGTGCAGGCACTGTACTTCCCATCTCCAGGACTCAAGTCCGGCCTGCCGGTTTCCCTGAATCCCTTCATAAATGTTACTTTGCTCACACTCCAACAGCACGTCAAGTATTAAAAACCATTTGTCTCCATTCACTCCTATCAAACACGCTCACGCATGCCTGCTGGAAGTCCAAGCCCCTCGCACACAAAACCTCCTTTACCCCCTCCCTCCAACCCTTCCTAGGCCGACCCCTACCCCGCCTTCCTTCCACTACAGACTGATACACTCTTGAAGTCATTCTGTTTCGCTCCATTCTCTCTACATGTCCGAACCACCTCAACAACCCTTCCTCAGCCCTCTGGACAACAGTTTTGGTAATCCCGCACCTCCTCCTAACTTCCAAACTACGAATTCTCTGCATTATATTCACACCACACATTGCCCTCAGACATGACATCTCCACTGCCTCCAGCCTTCTCCTCGCTGCAACATTCATCACCCACGCTTCACACCCATATAAGAGCGTTGGTAAAACTATACTCTCATACATTCCCCTCTTTGCCTCCAAGGACAAAGTTCTTTGTCTCCACAGACTCCTAAGTGCACCACTCACTCTTTTTCCCTCATCAATTCTATGATTCACCTCATCTTTCATAGACCCATCCGCTGACACGTCCACTCCCAAATATCTGAATACGTTCACCTCCTCCATACTCTCTCCCTCCAATCTGATATTCAATCTTTCATCACCTAATCTTTTTGTTATCCTCATAACCTTACTCTTTCCTGTATTCACCTTTAATTTTCTTCTTTTGCACACCCTACCAAATTCATCCACCAATCTCTGCAACTTCTCTTCAGAATCTCCCAAGAGCACAGTGTCATCAGCAAAGAGCAGCTGTGACAACTCCCACTTTGTGTGTGATTCTTTATCTTTTAACTCCACGCCTCTTGACAAGACCCTCGCATTTACTTCTCTTACAACCCCATCTATAAATATATTAAACAACCACGGTGACATCACACATCCTTGTCTAAGGCCTACTTTTACTGGGAAAAAATTTCCCTCTTTCCTACATACTCTAACTTGAGCCTCACTATCCTCGTAAAAACTCTTCACTGCTTTCAGTAACCTACCTCCTACACCATACACTTGCAACATCTGCCACATTGCCCCCCTATCCACCCTGTCATACGCCTTTTCCAAATCCATAAATGCCACAAAGACCTCTTTAGCCTTATCTAAATACTGTTCACTTATATGTTTCACTGTAAACACCTGGTCCACACACCCCCTACCTTTCCTAAAGCCTCCTTGTTCATCTGCTATCCTATTCTCCGTCTTACTCTTAATTCTTTCAATTATAACTCTACCATACACTTTACCAGGTACACTCAAGAGACTTATCCCCCTATAATTTTTGCACTCTCTTTTATCCCCTTTGCCTTTATACAAAGGAACTATGCATGCTCTCTGTCAATCCCTAGGTACCTTACCCTCTTCCATACATTTATTAAATAATTGCACCAACCACTCCAAAACTATATCCCCACCTGCTTTTAACATTTCTATCTTTATCCCATCAATCCCGGCTGCCTTACCCCCTTTCATTTTACCTACTGCCTCACGAACTTCCCCCACACTCACAACTGGCTCTTCCTCACTCCTACAAGATGTTATTCCTCCTTGCCCTATACACGAAATCACAGCTTCCCTATCTTCATCAACATTTAACAATTCCTCAAAATATTCCTTCCATCTTCCCAATACCTCTAACTCTCCATTTAATAACTCTCCTCTCCTATTTTTAACTGACAAATCCATTTGTTCTCTAGGCTTTCTTAACTTGTTAATCTCACTCCAAAACTTTTTCTTATTTTCAACAAAATTTGTTGATAACATCTCACCCACTCTCTCATTTGCTCTCTTTTTACATTGCTTCACCACTCTCTTAACTTCTCTCTTTTTCTCCATATACTCTTCCCTTCTTGCATCACTTCTACTTTGTAAAAACTTCTCATATGCTAACTTTTTCTCCCTTACTACTCTCTTTACATCATCATTCCACCAATCGCTCCTCTTCCCTCCTGCACCCACTTTCCTGTAACCACAAACTTCTGCTGAACACTCTAACACTACATTTTTAAACCTACCCCATACCTCTTCGACCCCATTGCCTATGCTCTCATTAGCCCATCTATCCTCCAATAGCTGTTTATATCTTACCCTAACTGCCTCCTCTTTTAGTTTATAAACCTTCACCTCTCTCTTCCCTGGTGCTTCTATTCTCCTTGTATCCCATCTACCTTTTACTCTCAGTGTAGCTACAACTAGAAAGTGATCTGATATATCTGTGGCCCCTCTATAAACATGTACATCCTGAAGTCTACTCAACAGTCTTTTATCTACCAATACATAATCCAACAAACTACTGTCATTTCGCCCTACATCATATCGTGTATACTTATTTATCCTCTTTTTCTTAAAATATGTATTACCTATAACTAAACCCCTTTCTATACAAAGTTCAATCAAAGGGCTCCCATTATCATTTACACCTGGCACCCCGAACTTACCTACCACACCCTCTCTAAAAGTTTCTCCTACTTTAGCATTCAAGTCCCCTACCACAATTACTCTCTCACTTGGTTCAAAGGCTCCTATACATTCACTTAACATCTCCCAAAATCTCTCTCTCTCCTCTGCATTCCTCTCTTCTCCAGGTGCATACACGCTTATTATGACCCACTTCTCGCATCCAACCTTTACTTTAATCCACATAATTCTTGAATTTACACATTCATATTCTCTTTTCTCCTTCCATAACTGATCATTTAACATTACTGCTACCCCTTCCTTTGCTCTAACTCTCTCAGATACTCCAGATTTAATCCCATTTATTTCCCCCCACTGAAACTCTCCTACCCCCTTCAGCTTTGTTTCGCTTAGGGCCAGGACATCCAACTTCTTTTCATTCATAACATCAGCAATCATCTGTTTCTTGTCATCCGCACTACATCCACGCACATTTAAGCAACCCAGTTTTATAAAGTTTTTCTTCTTCTCTTTTTTAGTAATTGTATACAGGAGAAGGGGTTACTAGCCCATTGCTCCCGGCATTTTAGTCGCCTCATACGACACGCATGGCTTACGGAGGAAAGATTCTTTTCCACTTCCCCATGGACAATAGAAGAAATAAAAAAGAACAAGAGCTATTTAGAAAAAGGAGAAAAACCTAGATGTATGTATATATATATATGCATGTGCGTGTCTGTGAAGTGTGACCAAAGTGTAAGTAGGAGTAGCAAGATATCCCTGTTATCTTAGCGTGTTTATGAGACAGAAAAAGAAACCAGCAATCCTACCATCATGCAAAACAGTTACAGGTTTTTGTTTCACAGTCATCTGGCAGGACGGTAGTACTTCCCTGGGTGGTTGCTGTCTACCAACCTACTAAGAAAATATTATATAAGAAAATATTATAACCTTTATATTATAATAATAAGGTAAAAGGACCCCAATGGAAATAAGTCACTCTGTCTGACTTTTTTGGGTTATCCTAAGTTCTCTACACATATGCTGCTATGTATGATAATTCTATGTAACTGTATTGTGTATACCTGAATAAATTTACTTACTTACTTACTTACTAATCCTTCTGGCTGTGGGCGCTGGTGTGCCTGGGGGTTCTTCTGGTATCCTTCTCTCTCTCTCCCTCGCTCACTCACTCCATGTGAAGACGTCCTTTGGGAACGTACTTGCTTGGACATCCTCCTCTTCTCTGCAATTTTGCCAGCTCCTGATGATCTGCTGATTGCAGCACAAAATGCCTAGAGCTATCATTCTACTCCCCCGTGGTTGTTTTGCATATATATATATATATATATATATATATATATATATATATATATATATATATATATATATATATATATATATATATATATATATATATATATATATATATATATATACATATATACATATATATATATGTATATATATATATATATATATATATATATATACATATATATATATATATATATATATATATATATATATATATATATATATATATATATACATATATATATATATATATATATATATATATATATATACATATATATATATATATATATATATATATATATATATATATATATATATATATATATATATATATATATATATATATATATATATATATATATATATATATATATATATAATGTACTTATTAATTCGCATACAGGCGAAATTATTTACAAACATTATCTCTACGTCCACGGCAGGACTCGAACCTGCAAACTCTGCAACAGAGTTCACAGTACTGGGTTCGTGGTAAAGTACTGTGTACTATTATTCAGAATATGCAGGTTCGAGTCCTGCTGTGGAGGTAGAGATAATGTTTGCATATATAATGTGTGAATACAGATACTGAGTGATAACACTGATTAGCTTTTATTACCCTCCAGTCAATTTACTCTTTATCTTACAGTATTTCATGTCTCCAGATAAACTCCACCACCGTCATGGGCTACAATTGTGTCACCAGCATCATCATCGGTTGTAGTTCTCAGTGCCACCACCACCACCATGGGTTGTAGCTCTCAGTGTCACCACCACCACCATGGGTTGTAGTTCTCAGTGTCACCACTACCACCATGGGTTGTAGTTCTCAGTGTCATCACCACCACCATGGGTTGTAGTTCTCAGTGTCACCACCACCACCATGGGTTATAGTTCTCAGTGTCACCACCACCATCACCATGGGTTGTAGTTCTCAGTGTCAGCACCACCACCACCACCATGGGTTGTAGTTCTCAGTGTAACCACCACCATCACCATGGGTTGTAGTTCTCAGTGTCACCACCACCACCACCATGGGTTGTAGTTCTCAGTGTAACCACCACCATCACCATGGGTTGTAGTTCTCAGTGTCACCACCACCACCACCATGGGTTGTAGTTCTCAGTGTAACCACCACCACCATGGGTTGTAGTTCTCAATGTCACCACCACCACCATGGGTTGTAGTTCTCAATGTCACCACCACCACCATGGGTTGTAGTTCTCAATGTCACCACCACCACCATGGGTTGTAGTTCTCAGTGTCACCACCACCACCATGGGTTGTAGTTCTCAATGTCACCACCACCACCATGGGTTGTAGTTCTCAGTGTCACCACCATCACCATAGGTTGTAGTTCTCAATGTCCCCACCACCACCATGGGTTGTAGTTCTCAGTGTCACCACCACCACCATGGGTTGTAGTTCTCAGTGTCACCACCATCACCATGGGTTGTAGTTCTCAGTGTCACCACCATCACCATGGGTTGTAGTTCTCAGTGTCACTACCATCACCATGGGTTGTAGTTCTCAGTGTCACCACCATCACCATGGGTTGTAGTTCTCAGTGTCACCACCATCACCATGGGTTGTAGTTCTCAGTGTCACCACCACCACCATGGGTTGTAGTTCTCAATGTCACCACCACCACCATGGGTTGTAGTTCTCAGTGTCACCACCATCACCATGGGTTGTAGTTCTCAGTGTCACCACCACCACCATGGGTTGTAGTTCTCAGTGTCACCACCATCACCATGGGTTGTAGTTCTCAGTGTCACCACCATCACCATGGGTTGTAGTTCTCAGTGTCACCACCATCACCATGGGTTGTAGTTCTCAGTGTCACCACCACCACCATGGGTTGTAGTTCTCAGTGTCACCACCATCACCATGGGTTGTAGTTCTCAGTGTCACCACCATCACCATGGGTTGTAGTTCTCAGTGTCACCACCATCACCATGGGTTGTAGTTTTCAGTGTCACCACCATCACCATGGGTTGTAGTTCTCAGTGTCACCACCACCACCATGGGTTGTAGTTCTCAGTGTCACCACAACCACCATGGGTTGTAGTTCTCAGTGTCACCACCACATCCACCATGGGTTGTAGTTCTCAGTGTCACCACCATCACCATGGGTTGTAGTTCTCAGTGTCACCACCACCCCCACCATGGGTTGTAGTTCTCAGTGTCACCACCACTACCATGGGTTGTAGTTCTCAGTGTCACCACCACCACCATGAGTTGTAGTTCTCAGTGTCACCACCACCACCATGGGTTGTAGTTCTCAGTGTCACCACCACCACCACCACCATGGGTTGTAGTTCTCAGTGTCACCACCACCACCATGGGTTGTAGTTCTCAGTGTCACCACCACCACCATGGGTTGTAGTTTTCAGTGTCACCACCACCACCACCACCACCATGGGTTGTGGTTCTCAGTGTCACCACCACCACCACCACCATGGGTTGTAGTTCTCAGTGTCACCACCACCACCATGGGTTGTAGTTCTCAGTGTCACCACCACCACCATGGGTTGTAGTTCTCAGTGTCACCACCACCACCATGGGTTGTAGTTCTCAGTGTCACCACCACCACCACCACCATGGGTTGTAGTTCTCAGTGTCACCACCACATCCACCATGGGTTGTAGTTCTCAGTGTCACCACCACCACCATGGGTTGTAGTTCTCAGTGTCACCACCACCACCACCACCACCACCACCATGGGTTGTAGTTCTCAGTGTCACCACCACCACCACCATGGGTTGTAGTTCTCAGTGTCACCACCACATCCACCACCATGGGTTGTAGTTCTCAGTGTCACCACCACCACCACCACCATGGGTTGTAGTTCTCAGTGTCACCACCACCACCACCATGGGTTGTAGTTCTCAGTGTCACCACCACATCCACCACCATGGGTTGTAGTTCTCAGTGTCACCACCACCACCATGGGTTGTAGTTCTCAGTGTCACCACCACCACCACCATGGGTTGTAGTTCTCAGTGTCACCACCACCACCACCATGGGTTGTAGTTCTCAGTGTCACCACCACCACCATGGGTTGTAGTTCTGAGTGTCACCACCACCACCATGGGTTGTAGTTCTCAGTGTCACCACCACCACCATGGGTTGTAGTTCTCAGTGTCACCACCACCACCATGGGTTGTAGTTCTCAGTGTCACCACCACCACCATGGGTTGTAGTTCTCAGTGTCACCACCACCACCATGGGTTGTAGTTCTCAGTGTCACCACCACCACCATGGGTTGTAGTTCTCAGTGTCACCACCACCACCATGGGTTGTAGTTCTCAGTGTCACCACCACCACCATGGGTTGTAGTTCTCAGTGTCACCACCACCACCATGGGTTGTAGTTCTCAGTGTCACCACCACCACCATGGGTTGTAGTTCTCAGTGTCACCACCACCACCATGGGTTGTAGTTCTCAGTGTCACCACCAACACCACCATTGGTTGTAGTACTCAGTTTCATCAGCACCACCATCATGGGCTACAGTTCTCACTGTCACCAGCACCATTATGGGCTGCAGTTCTAGGTGGTTGAAATCTCTGAGTATTAAGAGGTCAGTGGTAACCCTGCTTGCTGCCTCAGCTTTGTACTCTCTAATATACTGCACGTATATCACTGCCTTGTTGCTGCTTATTACAAACGCAGGTGATAATGGCCTGTTGACCTGATCGTAATGGGTTTGGAGCGAAAATAAACACAGCAGCAGTATTTAACTTATATTTTCCTTCACCAATTATATATATATATATATATATATATATATATATATATATATATGTATATATATATATATATATATATATATATATATATATATATATATATATATATCTATATATAAATATATATATATAAATGTATATATATATATATATATATATATATATATATATATATATATATATATATATATATATATATATATATATATATATATATATATATATATATATATATATATATAGATTTATATATATATATATATATATATATATATATATATATATATATATATATATATACATATATATATATATATATATATATATATATATATATATATATATATATATATATATATATATATATATATATATATATATATATATATATATATATATATATATATATATATATATATATATATATATATGTCGTGCCGAATATGTAAAACTGGTCAATTAGCAAGAACTCATTTAAAATTAAGTCCTTTCTAAAAAAATTCTCTGTACAACACAGCCACACGTGTACAGCACAGCTACATGCTGTACAACACAGCCACATGCTGTACATCACAGCCAAATGCTGTACAACACAGCCACATGCTGTACAACACAGCCACACGTGTACAGCACAGCTACATGCTGTACAATACAGCCACACGCTGTATATTGTGCCCAAAGATCAGCTCAAACGGACTGTACCCTGTGGACTCCTGCAAAGTTTCTCTCATTGTGAACAGCAACAGAGGAAGTGATTCATCCCAGTCTTTAGGAAAATGCATGCTATAAGTTCTCATCATGGCTTTTAATGTTTGATGAAATCTTTCAAAGGTGCCTTGGGACTGAGGATGATAGGCAGTGGATAATGTATGAATTATTCCTTGCCTAGTTAATGCTTCCCTAAATGCTTTGGCAGTAAAATTAGTACCTTGATCACTCTGAATAAACTTAGGAATGCCAAAGCAGGAGATAAATTTATTTAGGGCTTTAAGAATGGCTTTGGTGTTGATACTGCACATTGGGATTGCTTCTGGATACCTAGTAACTCTTTGTCCACAATAGTGAATAAGTACTGGTTCCCAGACTTGGACTTAGGTAATGGACTAATACAATCAATTATTAACTCTGCAAAAGGTTCTGCATCTGCGGGTATGGGATGGAGTGGTTCAGGTTTAATGGGGTGTCCAGGTTTTCCTACTTGCTGACTTTCCCTACAACAGTGGACGTGATCACATCTTGCCTTATCTTTGGCCAGTAAAACTCTTTTAGTATTCTATACAAGGTTTTAGTAATTCCTAAGTGTCCTCCTAACGAAGAATTGTGAGCTATATTTAATATTTGTGATCGAAACTTTTTAGGAACTACCAATCTACCTGTCTTTTGCCTTCCATCTACCTCCTTACCAGTCCCTGTGCAGATTAAGAAGTTATTTTTAGTTTTATATTTGACTGCGTGATCTGAGTGAGATTCACTCCCTGGCAATCTGAAAACCTAAATTTAAAGACGGATCTTTTTTGCTGTTCCTCCCGAAAGGACAGTACTTCGGGCAAGGAAACAGAGATATCCGGAATCCTGCAACCCTGGAAAAGAAAGGCTTCACTTTGTGAAGCTAAAAATGTTATTACCTAGTAATAGCACAGCATCTTTCATATGAAATCCATCAGAAACACCTACAATCAAATATCCAGTGTACTATTTACTCTGCACGTATATTCTATGCAAAGGGACAGAAAATACTGCTCCTCCAAATGCTTCTAAAAGAACTGATGAGCACATTGAAGTTTGTTCAGAGAAGGGAAGTACTCCCTCTCTTATAAGCCCCAGTATACCTAAATGTTCTTACCTCAGTTTTCTTAGAATTCTACTGAAGGGAGATATGCCATTTACTGTAGTATGGGGCCATAACACATTCTACTTGTTTCTGGTTCAATTCAATGGGGATATTAGCAATTCTCCCTAATGGTTGGGGTTTAGCTGGGCACATTGACCTTACATGGCCGGGTTTATGGCACAAAAAAACATGTTACCTCAGGTTTTCCCTTGTCTCCTTGCTGATTTTGTGGTTGGCGTCAGTCTGTATACTGACATCGTTGTTCACTGTATTGCACATGGGTTTCATATCGCTCACCAGGTTGACCATGAGTTTGATATCGTGGCTCACCAGGTGACTTAGTTGGTTGGCATCATCGTTCAACTTCGTCCTGCCACTTCGTCCTCCAGTCAGTAGCTCTTCTCTGACAATCTCTACTCATGCCAGGCTGTTGAGAAGAAAGATAGGACCACTAGGACAAGGAGTAGTTAGTCTCAAAAGTGTCAACCAACCTGGCTGCTTCCAATACTGTGGTCAACAAATGATCCTCTAGAATGACTCTAACCTCTGGTCCCACAGATTCCAGCAGGTTATCCACCAAAAGTAACTGGACGAGATTGGAGAAATTGGCGACACCACTCTCTTTGTACCACTTGGTGAGGGACTTCGACTGCTGCCTTACAAAGTCTACATAAGACTGACCCAGCTGTTGTCTACCTAGTCTAAATTCTCTCCTGTACATGGCGGGATAAACCCCAAGAACCATGGTTTTAACCACCCGATTGCTGATAAATTCCTCATTTTCCAGCACAGATGAAAACTCTTGTGCCTTACTGTACAATGCTATATGCAACAATGCTGCCCAATGCTTCTCAGGCCACCTTAATGCCCGAGCCTGGTTTTCAAATGCTCCGAAAAACTGTTCAGGCTCGGCTTCAACAAACCGAGAAACTAGCTGTTCTGCCTTTTGCACACTAAAGTCATCCACAATCTGCTTAAATTGCATCCTCTCCTTCTCTCTATTAAACTCCTCCCTAGCGAATGCTCATTGCTCCCTGGTTGTTTGAAGATTGAGTTTAGCAGACTCAAGTGTCAATGAAGCAGACTCACCCTGAGACAAACCCGATGCACCTACTTCACGAGACTGCTGGTCTGGTTGCTCTGGTGTTGTCCCTCCCATATTACAAAGGAACCTGTAGCCGGAGATACCTCACTTTGGTGCACCATAGTTACTTCAGCTCTTAACTATGTATGAATAATGTCACAAAGCTGTGCAACAGTAAGAGTTCGTTGATTTTCTATACCAATAGAACTAGCAATTCCTCAACAACGGTGTGGAGATAGTTTGGGCAGATTTAGTAGAGTGAATTCAGACATCAGTCGCCTGACTCATGTAGGTGGCATTAACCCCAGCTTAACATGCTGTTTGCAATATATGCAATAACCAGCAATGCGCAGTACAACTGCAGGATACACACACACAAAATAGCAAGGTTGACATGCAATAGCAAGGCTACCTGAACGATACTAAGACCAGCTCCAGCTCCCGGACAGGCCTCCATATTATGAACACAGGTAATAATGGCCTGTTGACCTGGTCGTAATGGGTTTGGAGAAAAAATAAACACAGCAGCAGTATTTAACTTGTATTTTCCTTCACCAATTATATATATATATATATATATATATATATATATATATATATATATATATATATATATATATATATATATATATATATATATATATATATATATATATATATAAGCGACTGTTGGCAGAAAGGTGGGCTAGTGCAAAGATGAGTAGTGGGGGGGTTGAAGAGGGTTGGAATAGTTTTAAAAATGCAGTATTAGAATGTGGGGCAGAAGTTTGTGGTTATAGGAGGGTGTACGGAAGGGTTATAATTGAAAGAATTAGAGTTAAGACAGAATGTAGGATTGCGGATGAGCAAGGAGGTTTCAGAGTGGGTAGGGGATGTGTAGATCAAGTGTTTACATTGAAGCATATGTGAACAGTATTTAGATAAAGGTAGGGAAGTTTTTATTGCATTTATCTATTTAGAAAAGACATATGATAGAGTGGATAAGGGAGCAATGTGGCAGATGTTGCAAGTATATGGAATAGGTAAGTTACTAAATGCTGTAAAGAGTTTTTATGAGGATAGTGAGGCTCAGGTTAGGGTGTGTAGAAGAGAGGGAGACTACTTCCCGGTAAAAGTAGGTCTTAGACAGGGATGTGTAATGTCACCATGGTTGTTTAATATATTTATAGATGGGGTTCGGGAGAGGGGTGGGACTAAATTATGGGGAATCAAATTCAAAATGGGAATTAACACAGTTACTTTTTGCTGATGATACTGTGCTTATGGGAGATTCTAAAGAAAAATTGCAAAGGTTAGTGGATGAGTTTGGGAATGTGTGTAAAGGTAGAAAGTTGAAAGTGAACATAGAAAAGAGTAAGGTGATGAGGGTATCAAATGATTTAGATAAAGAAAAATTGGATATCAAACTGGGGAGGAGGAGTATGGAAGAAGTGAATGTTTTCAGATACTTGGGAGTTGACGTGTCGGCGGATGGATTTATGAAGGATGAGGTTAATCATAGAATTGATGAGGGAAAAAAGGTGAGTGGTGCATTGAGGTATATGTGGAGTCAAAAAACGTTATCTATGGAGGCAAAGAAGGGAATGTATGAAAGTATAGTAGTACCAGCACTCTTATATGGGTGTGAAGCTTGGGTGGTAAATGCAGCAGCGAGGAGACGGTTGGAGGCAGTGGAGATGTCCTGTCTAAGGGCAATGTGTGGTGTAAATACTATGCAGAAAATTCGGAGTGTGGAAATTAGGAAAAGGTGTGGAGTTAATAAAAGTATTAGTCAGAGGGCAGAAGAGGGGTTGTTGAGGTGGTTTGGTCATTTAGAGAGAATGAATCAAAGTAGAATAACATGGAAAGCATATAAATCTATAGGGGAAGGAAGGCGAGGTAGGGGTCGTCCTCGAAAGGGTTGGAGAGAGGGGGTAAAGGAGGTTTTGTGGGCAAGGGGCTTGGACTTCCAGCAAGCGTGCGTGAGCGTGTTAGATAGGAGTGAATGGAGACGAATGGTACTTGGGGCCTGACGATCTGTTGGAGTGTGAACAGGGTAATATTTAGTGAAGGGATTCAGGGAAACCGGTTATTTTCATATAGTCGGACTTGAGTCCTGGAAATGGGAAGTACAATGCCTGCACTTTAAAGGAGGAGTTTGGGATATTGGCAGTTTGGAGGGATATGTTGTGTATCTTTATACGTATATGCTTCTAAACTGTTGTATTCTGAGCACCCCTGCAAAAACAGTGATTATGTGTGAGTGTGGTGAAAGTGTTGAATGATGATGAAAGCCTTTTCTTTTTGGGGATTTTCTTTCTTTTTTGGGTCACCCTGCCTCGGTGGGAGACGGCCGACTTGTTTAAAAAAAAAAAAAAAAAAAAATGTATATGTATATATATACATATGTATATATATATATGTATATATATATGTATATGTATATATATATATATGTACACTATGTACAGGAGTTGACATATAAGAATACCACACAGTGACAAAAGACAAAGACAAAAGCCAGAGAGAGAACCGTGCTTCAACCAGCTAAAGTCTAGTTTGGCAAATGTTGACCACGAGTGCTACCACATCGTCTGATCACTTGGCAGGCTCGTCTGTGATTGGTCAGTGAATCAAGGTATTGATTTAATGATGGGACCCCTAAAGATCGTTAAAGCCTTAGCACCCGGTTTGCTGGTTGGGAGGCAGCCTATATGGGAATGTGTACATATGTTGAATAAAGTGTAACATACTCTTTGCATACCACACTGCTGTTATTGCTCCTGTTGCTGCTACTGTTGCTGTTGCTGCTACTGTTATTGGTGTTGTTGTTTCTGCTGTTACTGCCGCTGTTGCTACTGCTGTTGTTGCAGATGTTATTGCTGCTGTTGTTGCTGCTGTTGTTGCTGCTGTTGTTGCTGCTGTTCGTGCTGCTGCCACGGCTACTGTTGTTGCTGCTGTTGTTGTTGTTGCTGCTGCTGTTGCTGCTGCTGTCGATGTTGCTGCAGTTGTGACTGGTGTTGTTATTGCTGCTGTTGCTGTTGTTGCTGTTGCTGCAGTTGTGGCTAGTGTTGTTATTGCTGCTGTTGCTGTTGCTGCAGTTGTGGCTAGTGTTGTTATTCCTGCTGTTGCTGCAGTTGTGGCTAGTGTTGTTATTGCTGCTGTTGCTGCAGTTGTGGCTAGTGTTGTTATTGCTGCTGTTGCTGTTGCTGCAGTTGTGGCTGGTGTTGTTATTGCTGTTGTTGCTGTTGTTGCTGTTGCTGCTGTTGCTGCAGTTGTGGCTAGTGTTGTTATTGCTGCTGTTGCTGTTGCTGCTGTTGCTGCAGTTGTGGCTGGTGTTGTTATTGCTGCTGTTGCTGTTGTTGCTGTTGCTGCGGTTGTGGCTGGTATTGTTATTGCTGTTGTTGCTGTTGCTGTTGTTGCTGCTGTTAGTGCTGCTGCTGCTGCAGCTATCCTGCAGTTATTGCTGAATTGTTGTTGCTGCTGTTATTGTTGTTGTTGTTGCTACTGCTAGCGGTGCCTTGTTGCTGCTGCTATTATTGCTGCTGCTACTGTTGTTGCTGCTGTTGTTGTTTTGCTGTTGTCCTTGTTGTTGCTGCTGTTGTTGCTGTTGCTGTTGTTGCTGCTGATGCTGTTATTGGTGCTGTTGCTGCTGCTGTTGCTGGTGTTGGTATTGCTGTTGTTGTTGTTCCTGATGTTGCCTATTGCGACCCTTGAATGGTTCACATTGTATATAATGTGTATTACTTGTT
Organism: Cherax quadricarinatus; assembly: GCF_038502225.1. Lineage (NCBI taxonomy): Eukaryota > Metazoa > Arthropoda > Malacostraca > Decapoda > Parastacidae > Cherax > Cherax quadricarinatus. The sequence goes on along the minus strand of NC_091302.1, from coordinate 35,650,340 downwards.
CTTATAATTTTATATTGCTTATATTTGTGATATTAGCTAAATCGTAAATATACTGCTTTATATTATTATTTGATTTAGTTATATTATTAGGTAGGATGTAACATTTATATATTATTCAGTGCTCATAGTTCGAGTGTTAAGTAGCTGACAGCATTGTCTAACATTCGTTGTGCTCGTTATGCTGCCGGCTTCTCTGTATTGCTGGGCAGCAGCAGTCCACGGAGCAGTCAAGTGATGAGGATGGGGGTTATCACACCTCGCCTGGAGTAGTCTGCCTGGGCTACGCTCTCTCTTGTCTGTTGGACGTTTTTCGAACAAGACGTGTCTAGCTCTCCCTTGCTGGCCCTTGTTGGAAGATCGTCTCTGTCGCTTTCTTGCTGTTGGTTCTGCGTAACTCTGTTCACAGAACATAGCCTAGACTTAGTGATTTTCGACGTTGTACTGAGGCTGTGTGTCGCATAGACACTCTGAGAAACTCAGGTCCTGAGCTGTAACTTCTGGCCTAATTTGTACTGGTATCTGTGTACTGTCACAGTCGGGGATTTTCTAATGCTGAACTTAGATTCAGTAGTATGGGAGTTTTGTGACTTTTGTGGAGGATCTGCTGATGGTCCCTACTTAGTGTCGTTATATTATCTCCTTGTTCCTGATTTTGTGTCGCTGTTGCTTGTTATATTGCTGTTCGGCTTATCAGTCGTTTTATTGTTCAAGCAAGCTGTTCTGATTGCCAGGTTGGTCAAGAAGTTAGTTTATGTGAGGACTTTTAGTCAGTCCCTGGTTAAGTCTAGTCGAGTCTTGAGACATACCGAACTACTTACATCACTTACACACATACACACAAACTTGTATATATTTGCAATATGTTATTAAATATTAACAGTGTACCAGACGGTAATTAAAAGCCATTAAGATGTGATATGTGCCTTCAGCACAATACTACTGTACACGAGAGAAGTGATTATTATTATTTTGTTTATATTGATTAATTTAATTTAATTTGATAATATACGCCTAGACAATTTTGTTATTAATAAATTTATTAAATTTTAATTTCTTTAGTTAGTAGCCTACCAGTTGTAATCCTGAAGCACTATTGAATCTTACTAAATTCTAATGGATAATTGGACCAGGATACTGACTACTTGTTACAAAAACCCAGTAACAGGCTGGATGCTAGAAGGGCAGTACTTTCTAGTATTCACTGGAGATCTCTATGCTTATTAGAAATCGCGTTATTTGTAACGTTGTTGCAGTTGTTGCTGATGTTGTTTGCTGCTACTTTTGCTTCAGTTGTTGCTGCTGTTGTTACTGCTGCTGTTGCTGCAATTGTTGCTGCTGTTACTGCTGCTGTTGTTACTGCTGCTGTTGCTGCAGTTGTTGCTGGTGTTGTTATTACTGCAGCTGTTGCTTCTGTTATTGCTGGTGTTGCATCTGATCAAGTCTTGTACTATAAAACCTCATCTATCTGCTCTATCTCCCCTCCGTTCACTCTCCCTCTCTTATCCTCCCCTCCCTTCACTCTCCCTCTCTTATCCTCCCCTCCCTTCACTCTCCCTCTCCTATCGTCCCCTCCCTTCACTCTCCCTTCCATTCCCTCCCCTCCCTTCAATCTCCCTCTCCGATCCTCCCTGTATCCACTCTTCTCTCCCCCCAGCTCTTATTCTCCCCTCTACTTTTATTCCCCCTCTCCCATATCCCCTTCCTCTCTTCCCCTCCCCACCTCTTATCTCTCGCAAGAGACTAAACTTCTCGTCTCTCCCTGTCTCTCTCTATCTCCCAAAGTTTATTATGATACGTCTTTTATCTCATTTTTCCTTCCTATCTCATGGGAGGTGGAGATAATCCAGGGGGGGAGAGGGAACGGGGGGCGGGGTTGACGGAGAGGGAATTAGGGTGTGGGGTTCAAGGAGAGGGAATGGGGTGTAGGGGGTGATGAGGGAGGGGTGATGTATGCATGCCAGATGACCTGAACATTAGTTAACAGAGGGAAATGAGGGATGGGGAGAAGAAGGATGAAGAGAAGAATTACGGGGAGGAGGCAGATGGTGAGAACAAGAATGGGAGGAGAGATGGAGAGAGAATGTTGACGTTCAGAATGGAGGGATGAAAAAGAGGGATGACGGGAGATAAAAGGGGAGAGAGAGAGAGAGAGAGAGAGAGAGAGAGAGAGAGAGAGAGAGAGAGAGAGAGAGAGAGAGAGAGAGAGAGAGAGAGAGAGAGAGAGAGATAACGATAAACTAACACGATTTTTTAATCAGATAAACTACATACAGTGGCTCCATAAAGAGTGATTTAATATCACATTAAGCGGAGTTGACTCATTAACCGGAGCAGCTAGTAATATTAAACGGGGCGGCCGCTGTATGTCATTAACCGGATTTTATATGCAGTTAGCGATGTGGGCCAAAGAGACGGTAATTAATAGCGAAGTGATTACGCTGTTAGTGTAGCAACGAGCTTGTCGTTGTGATGATGTTAACAGTGTGGTGATATAAGCAGGTGTGTTAGATGCGTAGTACTGTACTCTCCTCTCAATGCTTAGTACAGGTGTTGATATCTGCGTACTTAGTGCAGGTGTTGATATAACCAGGTGTGTTAAATGCTCAGCAGTGTACACTCCTCTCAGTGCTTAGTGCAGGTGTTAAAAATCTGTGTACTTGGTGGAGTTGCTGATATCTCTGTTCTTAGTGCAGGTGTTAACATCTGCGTCGTGTAGGTGTTTATGTCTGTGTACTTAGTGCAGGTGTTAACCTCTATTTGTAGAGGTCAGATGGGTGGGTGTACTCGCCCGATTGTGTTCGCGCGTGGGGGGAAGGGGGGTCGAGTCTCCCTCCCTCTCTAACGTCATCATCCACAACAGAGTGACTCGTCTGTATTTCCACTTGTGTCCTTGTATCTGTCCTTATCCGTCCTCTGAATTCCTATAATTATTTTGTGACGTTGCAATCATGTCTCCCCTTGTCCTCCAATTTCTAACCACTCTGAAACTCAAGAAATGCTTACATACTTCTTTGCGTCACATCTGCGTCTTCACCTGTATACTGGTCCTCTTAATTCAGTCTGTCCCTATCAGTTTCTCCAAAGACTGTCATAATCACGTCCTTATTTATCCTTCGCTCTGACTAGGTCGTCAGGTTCAGCTCATTCAGTCTCTTATAGTGCATTCCTCTCAATTCTGGCACCAATTTGTTTGTAAACCTGTGGACCTTTTAGGGGTTCACGTGCTTCACTAGGTGTTGACTCTATGCTTAAAAGACTTGTTAAAGAGATTTGAGAACCTTCGCTAATGGGTTTCACAATGGTGGTGGTTCTGCTCTCAGCACCCTTGGAGATATAGTGTCCTCTCTCATTATTTTTATTAAATATAATTCCTTCAGTAACTTTATTGATTTTTTTCGTTGTGTTGACGCTCGTTTATCACCTGTTGATCTGCTCTAGCTACAGTGACTTCCGGTAGTTCTTTTATTTTTGTGAAGACCTCTTTGACTCTTTATTCATCTCGTCACATTCTTCTCTCTCATTTTGTTTCATTGTCCTTCCCTCCTTCAGAATTATCTCCTGGACCTTCACAGTCGTTTTTTTCTCCCTATGTGGCTGTGGAGTAACTCTGGTTCAGTTTTGGCCTTTCATATATATATCATTTTCAAACTATCTTTCAGCTTCCTTTATTATTCTTGCATATTGTTTTCCACTTCTTGTTTGTTTCCTGGTTTTCTGAAGTTTGATCTATATCACTTCCAAGTCCTCTTGTTCCTCGCCTCGGCCTCTCTGTATTCATAATTGAATCATAGGTTTCTGTTCTTCATGCGTGATAAGAAACTTGCTTATTGGCACCCTGTTACCTGCAACCTTTATGGTACCGCTTTGCCCTCCTGTTCACTCTTTCCATTGGACTTTTCAGAAAAATTTCCATGCCATATTTGTCCCACTTTCTGTAGTCTCTTTTCCTCTTACTCCCTTCCTTCATTTCTTTCTTCATTCTCATTTCCTTCAGGTACTCAAAACTTAGTACCAAGTGATCGCTGGAACTTGGAACTTCCTCATTAGCAACGTCAGTAAAGTCTTAGTCATTTTGTGTGAACACATCCAGTGACTTAAGGTCATCTCCGCCTTCACTCGTGTTCTTTCCTTCACATGCTGGCTCGGAATATTCTTGGTTACTGCTTCTCTAAGTTCGCTCTCTATGTGTCTGGGTCTTCCTTTGAGTCCCAAGTGACTCCCACTGGTGACATCTCCTGGTACTAGAAGTTTAGTGTTGTCTCTACCTGTCCTTTCAACCACTGTTTCCAGTATGTGAATCACTGTCCTGTTATTCTGATCATACTCCTCCCTTGGTCTTCTCTTGTTTGCTTCTGAATTATATATCACTGCCACTATTACTTTAATATCTCCGGATATTAGAATATCTGATATGTAATCCCTGAAATCCAATTTCTAGGTTTCCCTGTTCCTCGAATCTCCATTGGTGTGCGTGCGTCCGTGTGTGAGTGATTATTATTATCACTGATTTTTATCCCCCTGGGATTTATCATACCTACTCTTAAGGCTTTGTATTGATTTTGCCTCGAGCACTGCCTCGTCCAAGTTATTCCATTTCTCAATCGCCCTGAGACCAGAGAAAAACTGAGCTGCATTACCTCCCTGTGTTACATTTAAGCCTTCAGCTTCCAACCGTGTCCTGTCAACACTGATACTCTGAACTCCGTCTCTCTCTGCTCTGTTAGTTCTCAGGAATTGTGTGTATCATAATAGTATTTCTTAGTGTTACTCTGTTAAGGTCTTCGGGTTCAAAATCTTCAACATCTTGTGATGTGTTCCTCTCAGTTCTGGGATAAGTCTGTGTAGCCTTTGTTTTTTTTTTTTTTTTGTTTTTTTGTCATTCCTCTAGTTTTTGTGCGTGCTTGACCAGGCAGGGTCTGTGTTCTGTGATCACGTACTCAGTGATTGGACTAACAAATTTTGTGTATGTTAAAGAATAAAAACTCACAATACCGTGACTGGAACAATACACAAATAACCCGCACATAGGAGAAAGGAACTTATCACGACGTTTCACTGTGTGCAACCAGTTAATGGTCCAAGTCAGACCTCAACGTCGTCATAAGTTTCTTTCTCCTATGTGTGGGTTATCTGTGGGTTATATTGTTGTAGAGGATTCTTTGTTAACATTCCTGAACTCTGTTTCGAGATTTATTAGTCTTATATATGCCGGTGAAGCTTTACGGTTATTATAACCTTGTTCCTTTTACTTAGTGATGTATTTATCTCTACATCCTTGCCTCATTATCTGCAACTTCTCCTTCAGGTCTGCCCTTTCTTTCTCCAAACCTCATGATCTTGCATTTGTTTCATTTGAACTCTAACAGCCATTTATTGGGTCAATTCCAGTTTGTCTAGAGCTTCCTGGAGTCTGTCTTTGCCTTATCCTGTCCTTACAATTAGTATTATATCGTCAACAAAGACCACGCATGCCTCACTCCCTTCCGGAAGGTCATTTACATACATTAGGACCAGTAGCTGTTCTAGTATTGATCCTTGTGGGTTACCATTTGTTACTCTCTCCCATTCCAAGATTTTATTTCTTTGTTACACTCTCCTTTGGTTCTCCTGTACTCGCTGATTCAATGGAGAACCTTATCTTTTATTCCTGACCGTTCTTCTAGTTTCGGGACTAGGCTCTGGTAGCAGCCAAATTCTTATTTTGTAATTCAGAAAGTTCCTGAACCACCAATCCCTGTCGTTGTGGACTTATCTCTGTGACTGTCATAATACTTCAGTAACTTCCTAAGACAGGACTTCCCATCCATAAAAAAAAATCTTGCTGGTTTTCTTTAAAGAATTATCCCCAAGATGCTCCAGTACCTTTTTCCTTCCAGTCTTTACCAGAACTTTTTGACGTGCATGTTAAAGATGTTGACTCGTGATTCACTGCCTCATGTCTAGCCTCGTCTTTATATATGGTAAGCACGTTCTTCTTTTTTTTCCCATTTTCTGGCAGCTGCCTCGTCTGCAGCGCCATGTTGAAGGCTTTTGCTGCTGGGTCGCGAAGTGGTTATCTTCCTCTCAGCACCCAGGGTTATATGTTGTGTGGTCCCAGCCTCCTCTCAGCAAGCAAGGGGATATGTTGTGTGGTCCCATTTTCCTCTCAGCACCGCGGGTGATATGTTGTGCGGTCTCGTTTTCCTCTCAGCACCCAGGATGATATGTAGTCCCATCTTCCTCTCAGCACCCAGGGTGTTATGTTGTGTGATCTCATCTTCCTCTCAGCATCCAGGGAGTTATGTTATGTGGTCCTATCTTCCTCTCAGCATCCAGGGAGTTATGTTGTGTGGTCGCAATGCTTCTGTTATCAGCCGCTTTACCAGTTCCATATCTTTTTATGCTAATGTTACGAAGAACGTGTCAGCACGTCCCGACTAATCTGCTTCCACCACGCAGCTCACAACTTTCCACTGCGGAGACCTTCAGTCTTCACGTCATTGTTTCATGGACGTATTATATACAACTCTGAAAGTACAGCTCTAATTTTTTGGATCAAGAACATTCCACGAGCGTGAAGACACTCCTCTTGAAGAAGAAGTTTCTGGCTTCCGGGTTTGCCACTAATGGCCGGATGTGATGAGTGCTGGTCTCCCTGGCTACGTCGTGCCTACTCTTTAAACTGTGTATGGTGTCTGCTCCAACAACTCTTCATCTAATTCCAGTCCTACCTAGCGGCTGGAAGGAAATTTTTTTTAACGTCCCGGTGGCTCACCAGCGTGTTGAACTATCTAATCTGACTCTTCTCAACTAACCCATCAGCATCCACCCAGTATTTTGAACCATATGCTCATGTCTCCTCTAATAATCTACTGTTCTAAGGCTGTGTAAGCCACCTACGTCGCTCCTCGTCAGCCATCACCCTTCACCTTGTGTTCATCTTGTTGCAAATCTTGAGATCTGGAGCGTCTTAAGGTGCTTGTTCACGTTCATAATTAATTAAACGATGTAACTTATGTCGTGTATAAAGATCTAAACGATTCCTTAGCAATCGTTCTTTTCAGTAGTTCTGAGATTAGCAAAAGTTCCTGTTAGCAGTTTCTAGATTAGCCAACGTTCCTTTAAGCGGTTCGTAGATTAGCGAATTTCCGTGTTAGTGAAGGGATATGCTTGATCTTCCTCCCCGTATGATGCTTGTAGCGCCTCTCCTACAGGATTGTGCTCCGTGCAAAGTCTTCTCTGTTCCTACACCATTCTCATCACTTTGCATTTAACAGGAATTTGTTCTAACATCCGCTTCTTGCAACACGTCTGCATCTTGACGAGGCTCACTGCATCTCTTTCCTGTCCTCTTCAACTAATTAGGTTTTAATCGCTCCTCTGATCTTTCAGTATGTTTGCCAGGATTCTGTCTTCACTTTCTGGAAAGACACACACAAATACGGTTAATGCGATCCTTTATTGACAACGTTTCGCCCACACACACACACACACACACACACACACACACACACACATTAGTTTGGCTCTGTCCATCGTATGGTATTTTGGATCATTTCTCTCCCTTGTCGCTTTCTGTTTGCTTCTCATTGCTTCTATTTATTGTGTTTTGGATTTCGTAAATTCCAGCTATAACTTCTTCCATCTTGGTCCTGTGTCTCTCTCAACTTCACGCTGTCATCAACTCTTACTGTTGTATCCACTGGTCTGGCAGATGCATCACCAGTCATCTCGTACTCCATCTTCACCTCCTGTTATCTCGCCTCATGCACAAGTTTGAGCATCAGTCTATGTATTTTCTACGGACGCTGCTGCTGCTGCTGCTGCTGCTGCTGCTGCTGCTGCTGCTACAGTCTAGTAATGTTGTCCTTAACAATATACAGTTGTTTAGGTCTCTTATCCTTCTAGCTCTCAACATTACTCCAGCTGCATGACCGTTGTATTTCGCTAGGTCTGTCCCTTAAGTCTTCTGCCCCACCTTATCTGCATGAACTTCTAACTTCCGTAGTTCTGCCCATCCAGTCCTCAGCACCATCCAGGCTGCATGAGCTTTAGTCTTCCTCGGTACTCTACTAAATCCCCATGAAAGTAACTCCTCTTGTCCTCCTTGTTGATGCTGTAAATATTTATTATGTCTTGATCGTATCCTCTTTCTCATTACTTACCTCCGAGCATCACTTAATCGATAAGACATGTGCCTCACCTGGATATCTTTGTTCTGAAGACGCTTCGACAACATGTGGCTGTAACAATTCTGTAGAAAAATTAATTGAAGGCGTTGAAACTGCAGACAGTAGTTGAAGAGGTAATCAGTCCCTCAGCCTAGGTATTCACTACCTTAAACCTGATGATTCTCAGCGTCAGTGCCAGTCTGGTGGCAAAACATCGACTCTCTCTAACATGAGACCTTCCTTAATACGTTTAACTTACACGAGGCTTTCTCAAGTACCGAAAAATAGGCGAAACGTCTTAATAATTAAGGTCTCCTTTTGGTTGCACATTTTTTTGAAGGACTGGTGAGCTAGGCTATATTACACCAGCATGTCATCACCCTTGAGTTGTGAGATGAATGAATCATCATGCTGGAGCTCATTTACATACATTAAAGACATAGCATGTTCCAGGAGTGCTCATTGAGAGAGAGAGAGAGAGAGAACCCTTATTACAGGTGCTCAAGGTTCATGCTTACTGTGACTGTAGACTCTGTATCACTTGCGGTCATATATCCAGGAGTCATCCTTTGTCTTATCCACCCCAGTTCTTCTTAATCCTGATCAAATATTAACGAAATGAAGAAAGAAGAGAAAATAAAATGAAGAGGGGAGAAGTGGAAAGAGAGAGAGAGAGAGAGAGAGAGAGAGAGAGAGAGAGAGAGAGAGAGAGAGAGAAAGAGAGAGAGAGAGAGAGAGAGAGAGAGAGTGAGAAGAGAGAGAGAGAGAGAGAGAGAGAGAGAGAGAGAGATGAAGGGCTGAGTGATGTAGTTTTACAGATTTCATATATATATATATATATATATATATATATATATATATATATATATATATATATATATATATATATATATGTCGTGCCGAATATGTAAAACTGGTCAATTAGCAAGAACTCATTTAAAATTAAGTCCTTTCTAAAATTTTCTCTTATAAGTTTAAAGATATATTTTTTTTTCATTAATGTTAATGTAAAAAATTTAAATTTTGCTCCAAAAGAATCTTAGAAAACTTACCTAACCTTATTTTAACAAGAACAATTTATTTTAGCCTAACCCAACTAAATATATTTTAGATTTGTTTACAATAATTTAATACTAAACAAACAGAGTGAAATATATTTTTTTCGTTAAGTTCAGAATGATTTTTGCGAAATTATTGCATACACAAATTTTCACTTGTCCTATATGGCAAGATGAACGTTGCTATTTAAGCCAAGATCGCAAATTCTGCCTATTCGGCACGACATATATATATATATATATATATATATATATATATATATATATATATATATATATATATTATATATATATATATATATATATGCAATAAGATCACAGAAAACAGGTGATTTCAGAATATGCAAAACAACCACTGGGAAATAGGTAATGATTTGAAATACCCAAAAAATGTAATTGATAAATCTTTTAAAGTTGCTAGAAATACTTTTTACAATCCAAAAAGGGACAACCAGCCTTATTCAACTAAAAATGTTTGTTCTTCATTACCATGAAAACTTGGTTGATATGCCTTCTCTTCTTAAGACTTTTAATATTAAAGTTGTATTAAAAAATCTTGATACAGTAAAAAAAACTTTTGATAAAGAATTCCCCCAAAATGCTGGACGGATGAGTCCTATAAGATTCCTTGTAAAATTTGCGATAAAGTTTATTACGGTCAAACTGGTAAAAGTCTCGAACTTAGATTAAAACAACATAAATATAGCATTAGAACTGGACAAGATTCCAATGTTCTATTTATTCATGTAAGAGATTTTAACCATCCAATTGATTTTCAAAAAGTTGAGAAAGTAGTATCAAGCAAGTCCATGGTCGACAGGAATATAATTGAATCTTGTTTCATAAAAAGCAGTTTTGACAATAATATGAATATTTCCTTTGGTTTATATAAATTAGATCCATTTATAATTAATAGAATTTGGGAAGAATTTAATAATACATTGGACAAATAATAATTTTTAAAATTTCTTATTTCTTGGGTAGAATAGTTGGTTGGTGGGTTGTATTAAGGACCTGTCTAGTTCGGCCGGCGGGCCTGCTGTATCGCGTCAGGTGTTTCGTTGTTGTGGGATCTGATAGTGAGGTGTGGGCTTCCCCTTTATGTACCTTCCTTTGATGCTTTACTTTCATTGTTCCTTGATAATGTGAGTAGTCACGAAAGCGATTGGAACTTCTCTATTCTTTCACAGTGGTAGTTTTGCATATATATATATATATATATATATATATATATATATATATATATATATATATATATATATATATATATATATATATATATATATATATATATATATATATATATATATATATATATATATATATATATATATATGCTTCTCTCTCCCTCTTTCTCTCCAATGTCCTCTTCCTCTTTCACTCTCTTCTCCTTCACTCTTCCTCTTTTACCCTACCTCTACCTCTCTCTGAGCCTTTCTCCCCTCCCTTCTCCCTCCCTCTCTCTCTCTCCCTGTCTCCTTCACCAGTGATAACCCTCACAGTGTTCCCTCTGGTCGCAACTTCCCTAACTCGCAGATAAGAGAAGATAAGAAATGATTTCCCAAACGGTCTCTTTTTATTAATATTTCTGATAAGAGCAGATTTCCCCACTGGCTAACTTCTTATACCATGTCTAGCTTTTTGCGTTGAGTCGCTCAAACAACCCAAACTGCGCTGAAAGCTCACTTCTTGCATTGTGTATATATATATATATATATATATATATATATATATATATATATATATATATATATATATATATATATATATATATATATATATATATATATATATATATATATATCGTATGGAAGACTAACACAAGATTATTAATAAAACTGTCAATAAATCCCTAAGATGAGCAGCAGAGAATTATTTTTTATTAATCTCCCTAAAGCTCACTAAGATAAGCAAAACGGGATTAATATTAAATTATCATCAATAAGTTTATAATCTGAGTTGCCTTGGAAGACCAAAATTACAAGCAGCTTAGACTTGTGGGAGTCAGTGCTTACAACAGTGAGACTTGAACCATGTAATGTGATTGATGGTTACTGTGACCGCTGTGTGTACCATGACCACGGTGTGTACTGTGACCACGGTGTGTATTGTGACCACAGTGTGTACCGTGACCACAATGTGTACTCTGACCACTGAGTGTACTGTGACCACGGTGTGTACTGTGACCACTGTGTGTACCGTGACCACGGTGTGTACTGTGACCACTGTGTGTACCGTGACCGCGGTGTGTACTATGACCACGGTGTGTATTGTGACCACAGTGTGTACCGTGACCACAGTGTGTACCGTGACCACGGTGTGTACTGTGACCACGGTGTGTACTGTGACCACTGTGTGTACCGTGACCACGGTGTGTACTGTGACCACGGTGTGTACTGTGACCACTGTATGTACTATGACCGCAGTGTGTACTATGACCACGATGTGTACAGTGACCACGGTATGTACTGTGGCCACGGTGTGTACTGTGTGCACTGTTTGTACTTTAAGCGCTTTGGGTACTGTATGAAAGCATACTTCTGGTTTCTAGATCTGAGGTGTTTGTAGTGTCAGAAATCAATGGTCTGGTTGAGTTCACAAGGGTCTCTTGTCGGCCGACTACAATTACCATTTGGGAAGATAGGAGAGTATAGGCATGTCCGAAATGCTAATTGCTTCGACTTCATTGAGCGTGTGTATCCTAGGAAGTTCCTGGTTGCCACCTGTAGACCAGGTGTGAGAGAATGCCTCATTATCCTTGTATGAGAAGCTAGTACAGAGGAACTTGCATCAGTGAGAGGCTGACCTGATGCAGTGTGACCTGACTAACACCCACCTGGAGTCAACCTGGCAACTGTTCCCAGGATCAACAGCCCCTGCAGCCTGGTCCCAGACCAGTCCTCCTAGTGGATCAAGGCCTGATCAACCAGGCTGTTACCGCTAGCCATACGCAGTCCAACTATCCTAGTGTGTGTGTTAACTCTAAGCGATTTCGAAATAAATCTATAGTATAACCGAGCGAGCATATTCCTGATATTGTTTTGTGTTATTCCCTCCCCCTAGCAGTATTCCCTCCCCCTAGCAGTATTCCCTCCCCCTAGCAGTATTCCCACATATCTGGTTCTGTAATAGTATAACAGTGAGAGAGTAAAGTTTTACACAAACAATATATTGCTCGTGTGTGTAGCAGATTTATATTTCACCCCTTTTGTTGTCAATAAAGATCTGCAGTCTTGATCCCTTTTAGATTTCCCCCCTGTTTAATTCCTCTTTCATCATTGTTTCTCTTTGTGTAATACCTCTCTACCTAATATTTCCCCAGCAATGCTTGGTTAGAGTACAAGGGAGGTGATCCCATGTGTAAGTTAGTCAGATATCCGAGGGGTATTGAGGTTAATACCGGCAGCTCTGGAGGATATGCCCAAAAAAGTATACTTTGTAGGTACGTTTATTTAGCATAAATAGGAACGATGTTTGAGTGATCAGGGAACGAGTGAAGGTTTGAATACACGGGTTCAAACCCCGACCCGTTCCGTGGTTTGTTTAAAGTCTTAGTCAATTTTTGACTGAGGTGATCAGTGTTGCAAAGTGTCATGCAAGAATAGTCTCTCACTCTCTCTCTCTCTCTCTCTCTCTCTCTCTCTCTCTCTCTCTCTCTCTCTCTCTCTCTCTCTCTCTCTCTCTCTCTCTCTCTCTCTCTGTCTCTCTTCCTCTGTCTCTCTCTCTGTTCCTCTGTCTCTCTCTCTGTTCCTCTGTCTCTCTCTCTGTTCCTCTGTCTCTCTCTGTCTCTCTCTCTCTGTATCTCTGTCTGTCTGTCTCTCTCTCTCTCTCGCTCTCTCTCTCTCTCTCTCTCTCTCTTCCTCCCTCTCTTTCTCTGTCTCTCTCTGTCTCTGTCTCTGTATCTCTCTCTCTCTCTGTCTTCCTCTCTCTCTCTGTCTCTGTCTCTCTCTGTCTCTGTCTCTCTCTGTCTCTGTCTCTCTGTATCTCTCTCTCTCTCTCTCTTCCTCCCTCTTTTTTTTTTTTTTTTTTTTTTTACACAGGGTTTGACAAGGTTAAGGATCCCTAGCTTTATTGACAGCTATTTACAGGTTAAGGATTCCTAACTTTATTGACAAGCTAAGAGCTGTTACCTACATCAGCTCATTTGAAAGCATTTTTATTGTTAAGAGACATACAAGTAGGGAACAGGATGAAGTTGGAGCCATCTATGGGCCAGCATTTTCATTTGATCAACTGACTTTATCTCGTTGACATCATTATGCTGTACGAATGTGTTCCATACTCGAGTCATCCTGGGTATGTATGATCTCAGATGGAGTGATGTTCTGGAGAAGGGTACAGCCAGAGTGAAGTTGCTGCTTTCTGCCCGTCTTGTGGCATAAAAGCTTGTTTCACGCTGTCCTCGAAGTGGATCCAAGTGTGGTACTTTGACAATATTGGCCTTGTACATAACAGTAAGGCCACCCACATCCCTCCTATGTTGAAGGCTCTGCTGAAATGACAGATCTATCCAGGATGGGTCCAGGCGAGAGATGAGACGTCTTGCTCTGTTCTCTACTCTGTCAAGCAGTCGCAGATGAGAGGGGGGGGGGCAGGCAAACCAAGAAAGTGGAGCATACTCAAGGTGTGAGCGTACTTGCGCCTCGTACAGGATCTTGCAACCCCTACTGTCAAGCAGATGCGAGATACGGCGAAGTGCTGTAAGCTTCCTGGCTGCCTTGTTTGCAAGATTTACAACATGGTTCTTCATGGTTAGTTTGGAGTCAAATTTCACCCCAAGGATATCAACTTCTTCTCCAGGTGCCAACATCCTCCCATTCATCCTTACTACTGCACCAGCATTACCATCATGGTGCCTAGAGACGATCATCATTTGCGTTTTCTCAGGTGCAAATGTTACTTGCCATCTATTTCCCCAAGCTGATATAGCTCTCAGCTGGTGATTGATGTAGCTTAGAGCAGCTGGCATTTCTTCTCTTGGATAAGTGAATGTCAGTGTACAGTCGTCTGCATATGCATGTGATTCTGGGATGAGATGAAGAAGGTCGTTGAAGTAGACATTCCATAACAATGGACCCAGCACGCTTCCTTGTGGAACACTTGCCCCAATAGGATGTCTTGCTGATTCCGTTCCATTGAGAACTACACTTAGAGATCTACCATGAAGGTAATCACTGAGGAGACATAGCGTAGAGCCTGTAATTCCCAGTGCTTGAAGTTTTGCTAAGAGGCCCTGGTGCCACACCCGGTCGAAAGCGCCAGCAATGTCCAGTGCTACCACACAGCTGACTTTGGATTCATCCAGTGACTGGTGCCACTTAGTGGAGAGGTTTAACAACAGATCAGCAGCAGAGTAACCTTTCCTGAAGCCATATTGACGATCACAAAGTAGTGAGTGGTAGTCAAAAAAATCTGTCATTTGTCTTGAGATTATTGTCTCAAGGATCTTACCAGTGATTGACAGGAGTGACACTGGTCTGTAGTTGCTGATTTCTGCTCTGCTCTTCTTTTTGTGTATAGGGACTACATTTGCCTCTTTCCATAGAGAGGGCCATTTACACTGTACTAGGCAGTGCTGAAAGATGCGAGTTAGAGGTGCTGCTAGCTGGTCTGCACATCTTCTCAACAATCTTGGGCTCAACTTGTCTGGGCCCACAGCCTTTTCTTGGTCAAGTGATTTAAGAAGGAAATGCACCTCCTCCTGCCTTATTGTCACCACTGACAGTTTTGACACAGTTCTTGCAGCTAGCCAAGGAGGGTCCCTTGCTGGATCAGGAACTTGCATTTTGGTAGCAAAGTGTTCAGCAAAGAGGTCTGCCTTCTCTTGACTACTAGTAGAGGTGGTCCCATCCTGTCGATTTAGAGGTGGAATAAGTTCATCAGGCAGATAACCTTGTCTGTCCTTGACCAGGGACCACCAGGTTTTGGAGCCTACCCTACCTGATGCTAACTTTCTTTTAGTGTCCACCTCCCATTTAGCAATGGCCCACTTTTGAACATCACCCATATGCCTACAGGCTTGCATGTGCAAGTTCCTGTTATAGGTGGTAGGATGTCTCTTATACCTTCGCCATGCTCTCTCTCTCCCTCTCTCTCTCTCTCTCTCTCTCTCTCTCTCTCTCTCTCTCTCTCTCTCTCTCTCTCTCTCTCTCTCTTTCTCTTTTTCTCTCTCTCTCTGAAAGAAGTGTGTGTGTGTGTGTGTGTGTGTGTGTGTGTGTGTGTGTGTGTGTGTGTGTGTGTGTGTGTGTGTGTGTGTGTGTGTGTGTGTGTGTGTGTATGTGTGTGTGTGTGTGTGTTCGTCTTTGGCCTGACCTACAGTATTTGTCTGACTACTATATATGTAAACTTGATTACATTCCATCTCATCCCTTTTTACGTACAGTAAATATATGTAATCGTAAACTGTTTTGTTTGACCCTTTTTATGTTCCCTCTTCCACTTACTGTGATGAACTATCCAGGGTTAGGTTAAAGTCGTCTGGAAACAGGAGAAATGTTTCCGGACGGAGGTCATAGTCATATGATGACCCGCCCATGGAGCTTCATGTTATCTGACCGAGACCTTCCATGAACCAGCACACCCATGAACCAGCACACCCATGAACCAGCACACCCATGAACCAGCACACCCATGAACCAGCACACCCATGAACCTGCACACCCATGAACCTGCACACCCATGAACCTACACACTCATGAACCAGCACACCCATGAACCTACACACTCATGAACCTACACACTCATGAACCTGCTCACCCATGAAACTGCACACTCATGAACCAGCACACCCATGAACCTGCACACCCATGAACCTACACACTCATGAACCTGCTCACCCATGAAACTGCACACTCATGAACCAGCACACCCATGAACCTGCACACTCATGAACCTACACACTCATGAACCTGCGCACCCATGAAACTGCACACTCATGAACCAGCACACCCATGAATCTGCACATCCATGAACCTGCACACCCATGAACCTACACACTCATGAACCTGCTCACCCATGAAACTGCACACTCATGAACCTGCACACCCATGAACCTGCACACCCATGAACCTACACTTCCATGAATCTGCACACCCATGAACCTGCACACCATGAACCTACACACCGATGAACCTGCGCACCGATGAACCTACACTTCCATGAACCAGCACACACATGAACATGCACACAAACGAACATACACTTCCATGAGGCAGCACACCCATGAATCTGCAAACCCATAAACCTGCACACCCATGAACATACACTTCCATGAGGCAGCACACCCATGAATCTGCAAACCGATGAACCTGAACACCCATGAATCTGCACACTTATGAACCTGTACACCCATGAACCTACACACCGATGAATCTGCACACCCATGAACCTGCACTCCCATGAATCATCACACTCATGAACCTGCACACTCATGAACCTGCACACCTATGAACCTGCACACCCATGAACCTACACATCCATGAACGTACACACCCATGAACCTGCACGTCCATGGACCTACACACCCATGAACCTACACACCCATGAACCTACACACCCATGAACCTACACTTCCATGAGCCAGCACACCCGTGAGTCTGCAATCCCATGAACCTGCACACCCATGAACCTGCACACCCATGAACCTGCACACCCATGAAACTGCACACCCATGAACCTTCACACAAATAAACCTACACACTCATGGACCTGCACACCCATGAACCTGCACACCCACGAATCTCCACACTAATGAACCTGCACACCCATGTACTTACACACCCATGAACCTGCACATCCATGAACCTGCACTCAAATGATTCATCACAATCATGAACCTGCACACCCATGAACCTGAGCACCCATTAACCTACACACCCATGAATCTGCACACCCATGAACCTGCAAACCCATGAACATGCACACACATGAACCTGCACACTCATGAACCTGCGCACCCATGAACCTGCACTCCCATGAACCTGTACACCCATGAACCTGCACACCCATTAACATGCACACCCATGAACCTGCACACCCATGAACCTACACACTCATGAACCTGCACACCCATGAACCTGCACACTCATGAACCTACGCACCCATAAACCTACACACCCAGAAACCTGCACTCCCATGAACCTGTACACCCGTGAACCTGCACAGCCATGAACATGCACAATCATGGACCTGCACACCCATGAACCTACACACTCATGAACCTGCACACCCATGAATCTGCACACCCCTGAATCTGCAAACCCATGAACCTGCACACCCATGAACCAGCACTCCCATGAACCTGCACTCACATGAACCTGCACACCCCTGAACCTGCACACCAACCCACCTGCACAACCATGAACCTGCGCACCTATAAACCTTCACACCCATGAACCTACACACCCATGAACCATCACTCCCATGAACCTGCACACCCATGTACCTGCACACCCACAAACCTGCACAGCCATGAGCCTACGCACCTGCAAACCTACACACCCATGAACCTACAAACCCATGAACCTGCAAACCCATGAACCTACACTTTCATGAGCCAGCACACCCATGAATCTGCAAAACCATGAACCTGCACACCCATGAACCAGCACACCCATGAACCTGCGCACCTATAAACCTACACACCCATGAACCTACACTCCAGTGAATCTGCACACTCGTGAACCTGAACACCCATAAACCTGTACACCCATGAAAATACACATACATGAACCTACACTCCCATGAACCTGCACACCTATGAACCTGCACACTCATGAACCTGCACACATAATGAACTTACAATCCCATTAATCTGAACACTCATGAACCTGCACACCCATGAACCTGCACGCCCATGAACCTGCACACACATGAACCTGCTCACCCATGAACCTGCACACCCATGAACCTGCACATCCATGAACCTACACCTCCCTGAATCTGCACACTCATGAACCTGCACACCCATGAACCTGCACGTCCATGAACCTACACCTCCCTGAATCTGCACACTCATGAACCTACACACCCATGAACCTACACTCCCATGAACCTAGACTCCAATGAATTTGCATACTCATGAACCTGAACACCCATGAACCTGTACAACCATGAACTTGAACACCCATGAACTTACACACACACATGAACCTACACTCCAATGAATCTGCACACTCATGAACCTGCACACCCATGAACCTAAACACTCATGAACCTACACATACATGAACCTACACTCTCATGAATCTGCACACCCATGAACCTGCACGCCCATGAACCTGCACACCCATGAACCTTCACACTCATGAACCTACACTCCCATGAATCTGCACACTTATGAACCTGTACACCCATGAACTTGCACACCCATTAACCTGCACAACATGAACCTGCAGACCCATGAACCTGCACTACCATGAACCTGCACACCCATGAAATTGCACACCCATGAACCTGCACACCAATGAACCTGCACACCTATGACCTGCGCGCCCATGAACATGCACATCCACGAACCTACACTCCCATGAATCTGCACACTCATGAATCTGCACACTCATGAACCTGAACACCCATGAATCTGTAGACCCATGAACCTGCACACCCATGAACCTACACATACATGAACCTACATTCCCATGAATCTGCACACCCATGAAACTGCACAACCATTGACTTGCACACCCATGAACCTGCACCCCCATGAAGCTGCACACCCATGAACCTGCACACACATGAGCCTACTCATCCAGGAACCTACACTCCCATGAATCTGCACACTTATGAACCTGCAAGCTCATGAACCTCCACACCTATGTACCTTTCCATTCATGAACCTGTACACCTATGAACCTGCACACTCATGAACTTGCACACCCATGAACCCGAACTCCCATGAATCTGCACACTCATACTTGCACATCTATGAAGCTACACTTCCATGAGCCAGCACACCCATGAACCTGCACACCCATGAACCTTCACTCCCATGAACCTACACATCCATGAACTTACACACCCATGAACCTACACTCCCCTGAATCTGCACAGTCATGAACCTGCACACCCATGAACCTGCACACTCTTGAACCTGCACACCCATGATCCTACACACCCATGAACCTACACACCCATGAACCTGCACACCCTTGAACCTGCACACCCATGAACCTACACACCCATGAACCTGCACATTTATGAACCTACACACCCATGAACCTGCACATTCATGAATCTGCGCACCTATTAACCTGCACTCCAATGGACCTACACACCCATGAACCTGCCCACTCATGAACCTGCACACCCCTGAACCTACACTCCCATGAATCTGCCCACTCATGAACCTGCACGCCCATGAACCTGCACACCCATGAACCTGCACACCCATGAACCTGCACACACATTAACCTACATTCCCATGAATCTGCACACTCATGAACCTGCACACCCATGAACCTACACACCCATGAACCTGCACACCCGTGAACCTACACACCAATGAACCTACTCTCCTATGTATCTGCACACCCATGAACCTGCACACCCATGAACCTACACTCCCATGAATCTGCACACTCCTGAACCTGCACATTCATAAACCTGCACACCCATGAACCTGCACACCCATGAACCTGCACACACAATAACCTACATTCCCATGAATCTGCGCACTCATGAACCTGCATACCCATGAAACTGCACACCCATGAACCTTCACACCCATGAACCTACTCTCCTATGTATCTGCACACCCATGACCCTGCACACCCGTGAACCTACACTCCCATGAATCTGCACACTCCTGAACCTGCACATTCATAAACCTGCATACCCATGAACCTGCACACCCATGATCCCACACACCCATCAACCTACACTCCGCTGAATCTGCACACTCATGAACCTGCACATTCATGAACCTGCACATCCATGAACCTGCACACACATGAACCTGCACACCCATGAACCTGCACATTCATGAACCTGCACACTCATGAACCTGCACACACATGAACTTGCACACCCATGAATCTGCACACCCATGAACCTACACTCCCATGAATCTGCACACTCCTGAACCTGCACATTCATAAACCTGCATACCCATGAACCTGCACACCCATGATCCCACACACCCATCAACCTACACTCCGCTGAATCTGCACACTCATGAACCTGCACACCCATGAACCTGCACACCTGTGAACATACACACGCATGAACCTGCACACCCATGAACCTGCACATTCATGAACCAGCACATCCATGAACCTGCACATTCATGAACCTGCACATCCATGAACCTGCACACCCATGAACCTGCACACCCATGAACTTGCACACCCATGAACCTACACATACATGAACCTACACTCCCATGAATGTGCACACCCATGAAGCTGCACACCTATGAACCTGCACACACATGAACCTGCACACACATGAACCTGCACACCCATGAACTTGCACACCCATGAGCCTACACATCCACGAACCTACACTCCCATGAATCTGCACTTATGAACCTGCACGCTCATGAACCTCCACACCTAAGTACCTTCCCATCCATGAACCTATACTCCTATGAACCTGCACACTCATGAACTTGCACACCCATGAATCTGCACACCCATGAACCTGCACACCCATGAACCTACACACCCATGAACCTACACTCCCATGAATCTGCACACCCATGAACCTGCACACCCATGAACCTACACACCCATGAACCTACACTCCCCTGAATCTGCACACTCATGAACCTGCACGCTCTTGAACTTGCGTACCCATGATCCTACACATCCATGAACCTACACACCCATGAAACTGCACACCCATTAATCTGCACACCCATGAATCTGCACGCTCATGAACCTACTCACCCATGAGCCTGCACACCCATGAACTTACACACCCATGAACCTGCACACCTTTGAACCTGCAGACCCATGAACCTACACACCCATGAACCTACACACCCATGAACCTGCACATTCATGAATCTGCGCACCTATTAACCTGCACTCCAATGGACCTACACTCCCTTGAATATGCCCAGTCATGAACCTGCACACCCCTGAACCTACACTCCAATGAATCTGCACACTCATGAACCTGCACACCCATGAACCTGCACACCCATGAACCTGCACACCCATGAACGTGCACACCCGTGAACCTACACATCCATGAGCCTACTCTCCTATGTATCTGTACACCCATGAACCTGCACACCCATGAACCTACACTCCCATGAATCTGCACACTCCTGAACCTGCACATTCATAAACCTGCATACCCATGACCTTGCACACCCATGAACCTACGCTCCCATGAATCTGCACACTCCTGAACCTGCACATTCATAAACCTGCATACCAATGACCCTGCACACCCATGAACCTACACTCCAATGAATCTGCACACTCATGAACCTGCACACCCATGAACCTGCACACCCATGAACCTGCACACCCATGAACCTACACTCCCATGAATCTGCACACTCCTGAACCTGCACATTCATAAACCTGCATACCCATGACCTTGCACACCCATGAACCTACACTCCAATGAATCTGCACACTCATGAACCTGCACACCCATGAACCTGCACACCCATGAACCTGCACACCCATGAACGTGCACACCCGTGAACCTACACACCCATGAGCCTACTCTCCTATGTATCTGCACACCCATGAACCTGCACACCCATGAACCTACACTCCCATGAATCTGCACACTCCTGAACCTGTACATTCATAAACCTGCATACCCATGAACCTGCACACCCATGAACCTACACTCCCATGAATCTGCACACTCCTGAACCTGTACATTCATAAACCTGCATACCCATGACCTTGCACACCCATGAACCTACACTCCCATGAATCTGCACACTCCTGAACCTGTACATTCATAAACCTGCATACCCATGACCTTGCACACCCATGAACCTACACTCCCATGAATCTGCACACTCCTTAACCTGCACACCCATGAACCTGCACACCCGTGAACCTGCACATCCACGAACTTACACTCCCATGTAATTGCACACCCATGAACCTGCACAACCATGAACCTGCACACCCATGAATCTGCACACCCATAACCCTACACTCACATGAATCTGCACACTCATGAACCTTCACACTCATAAACTTTACACCCATGAACCTGCAAAGCCATGAGCCTGCACATTCATGAACCTACACACCCTTGAACCTTCATTCCCATAAATCTTCACACTCATGAACCTATACACCCGTGAACCTGCACACCCATGAACTTACACACCCATGATCCTACACACCCATGAATCTGCACACTCATGAACCTACACTCCCATGAATCTGCACACTCCTGAACCTGCACATTCATAAACCTGCATACCCATGACCTTGCACACCCATGAACCTACTCTCACATGAATCTGCACACTCATAAACCTGCACACCCATGAACCTACACACCCATGAACCTACACACCCATGAATCTGCACACTCATGAACCTTCAAGACCATGAACCTGTACATCCATGAACCTACACACCCATGAACCTACATACCCATGAACCTGCACATTCATGAACCTACACACCCATGAACCTGCTCATTCATGAACCTGCACACCCATGAACCTCTACACCCATAAACCTACACTCCCATGAACCTTCATTCCATGAATCTTCACACTCATGAAGCTATACGCCCATGAACCTGAACACGTGTGAACCTGCACATCCATGAACCTACACACCCATGAAATTGCACGCCCATGAATCGGCACACCCGTGAACCTGCACACACATGAACCTTCACACCCATGAAACTACACACCCATGAACCTGCATACCAATGAATCTTCACACCCGTGATCCTACATTCCCATGAACCTACACTCCTATGAACCCGGGCACCCATGAATCTGCACACCCATTTACCTGCACACTCATAAACCTACGCACCCATGAACCTTCACACCCATGAACCTGCACACCCATGAACCTACACACCCATAAACCTGCACACCCATGAACCTACACACCCATGAGCCTGCACACCCATGAACCTACACACCCATGAGCCTGCACACCCATGAACCTACACACCCATGAGCCTGCACACCCATGAACCTAGACACTCATGAACCTGCACACCCATGACTCTGCCCATCCATGAACTAGAACAGTATAAAACATACTGCATCTCCCACAGGGACGGAGTAGTGGTGACCACGTCCCAGGAAGACCCCCGCTCCCACAGGGTGGTCTTTCCCTCGGGGTCGCTCTTCTTCCTCTCCATCAAACAAGGCAAGAAAGAGAGTGACGCCGGCGTCTACTACTGCGTCGCCACCAACGCTGTCGGCAGAGCTGCGTCTACTAACGCCACCCTTACTATTGCTAGTGAGTATCATCTTGGTCTAATTTGATGGTAGTTAATAAAACCGAGTCTTCTTTGAGTGTAGTTAGTACACCGAGGTCTTCTTTGATGATAAGAGACCCATACCTTCTTGGACGGTAGTTAGCTTTACTCAGAGCGCAACGTCGTCCCAAGACAAGCTTAAGCTTGTCTTGCAGCTTGTATCTTGGTCTTCAAAACTCACCCTAGCTCTGGTATGTAACCTTGGCACTCCCTGGCACTGAGAGTAACTTGGCACTCCTTGGTACTGAGAGTAACTTGGCACTCCCTGGTACTGAGAGTAACTTGGCACTTCAGTAGTTGACAGTGTCAACAAGCAGTGATGTATCAACAAGCCGTTGATCATTGATCATTATGCCCTCACTTCTATAATTTTTGCTCCCACACTATAATTTATGCCCCAAACTACCACAATTTATTTCCCACAACTATAATTTATGCCCGCACACAACAATTTATGCCCCACACTACTATAATTTATTCCCTAACACTATAATTTATGCCCACCACACAATTATAATTTATGCCCCATACCACTATAATTTATGCCCCCACACAACTATAATTTATGCCCCACACCACTATAATTTATGCCAAGCACCTCAGTAATTTATGCCACACACAACTATAATTTATGCCCCACACCACTATAATTTATGCCAAACACAACAGTAATTTATGCCACACACCACTATAATTTATGCCCCACACCACTATAATTTATCCCCCACACCTCCATAATTTATGCCCCCACACCTCTATAATTTATCCCTCACACCTCTATAATTTATGCCCCACACCACTATAATTTATCCCCCAAACCTCTATAATTTACGCCCCACACCACTATAATTTATCCCCCGCACCTCTATAATTTATGCCCCCACACCTCTATAATTTATGCCACACACCACTATAATTTATGCCCCACACCACTATAATTTATGCCAAACACCACAGTAATTTATGCCACACTCCACTATAATTTATGCCCCCACACAACTATAATTTATCCCCCACACCTCTATAATATATGCCTTACACCACTATAATTTATCCCCCTCACCTCTATAATTTATGCCCCACACCACTATAATTTATCCCCCACAACACTATAATTTATGACCCAAACCACTATAATTTATCCCCCACACCACTATAATTTATGCCCCACACCACTATAATTTATGCCCCCCACACAACAATAATTTATGCCCCCCACACCACAATAATTTATGCCCCCCACACCACTATAATTTATGCCCCCACACCACTATAATGTATGCCCCCCAAAACTATAATTTATACCTCCTCACTACTATAATTTATGCCCAAGACCACTAGAATTTGTGCCCCACACAGCTATAATTTATGCCCCACACCACTATAATTTATGCCCCTCACCACTATAATTTATGCCCCACACCACTATAATCTATGCCCCACACCACTATAATTTATGCCCCACACCACTATAATTTATGCCCCCCGCACCACTATAATTTATGCCCCCACACAACAATAATTTATGCCCCCCACTCCACAATAATTTATGCCCCCCACACCACTATAATTTATGCCCCCCACACCACTATAATTTATGCCCCCACACCACTATAATTTATGCCCCCACACAACAATAATTTATGCCCCCAAACCACTATAATTTATGTCCCCACACCACTATGATTTATGCCCTCGACACCACTATAATTTATGCTCCCACACCACTATAATTTATGCCCCCACACCACTATAATTTATGCCCCCCACACCACTATAACTTATGCCCCCTACACCACTATAATTTATGCCCCCACACCACTATAATTTATGCCCCTTACACCACTATTATTTATACCCCCACACCACTATAATTTATGCCCCCCACACCACTATAACTTATGCCCCCTACACCACTATAATTTATGCCCCCCACACCACTATAATTTATGCCCCTTACACCACTATTATTTATACCCCCACACCACTATAATTTATGCCCCCACACCACTATAATTTATGCCCCCACACCACTGTAATTTATGCCCCCACACCACTATAATTTATGCCCCCACACCACTATAATTTATGCCCCCACACCACTATAATTTATGCCCCCCCCACCACTATGATTTATGCCCCCACCACTATAATTTATGCCCCCACACCACTATAATTTATGCCCCCCACACCACTATGATTTATGCCCCACCACTATAATTTATGCCCCCACACCACTATAATTTATGCCCCCCACACCACTATAATTTATGCCCCCCACACCACTATGATTTATGCCCCCACCACTATAATTTATGCCCCCACACCACTATAATTTATGCCCCCACACCACTATAATTTATGCCCCCCACACCACTATGATTTATACCCCCACACCACTATAATTTATGCCCCCACACCACTATAATTTATGCCCCCACACCACTGTAATTTATGCCCCCACACCACTATAATTTATGCCCCCACACCACTATAATTTATGCCCCCACACCACTATAATTTATGACCCCACACCACTATAATTTATGCCCCCCACACCACTATAATTTATGCCCACACACCACTATAATTTATGCCCCACACCACTATAATTTATCCCCCACACCACTATAATTTATGCCCCCCACACCACTATAATTTATGCCCCCACACCACTATAATTTATGCCCCCCACACCACTATAATTTATGCCCCCCACACCACTATAATTTATGCCCCCACACCACTATAATTTATGCCCCCCAAACCACTATAATTTATGCCCCCACAGCACTATAATTTATGCCCCACACCTCTATAATTTAATGCCTCACACCACTATAATTTATCCTCCACACCACTATAATTTATGCCCCCACACCACTATAATTTATGCCCCACACCACTATAATTTATGCCCCCACACCACTATAATCTATGCCCCACACCTCTATAATTTATGCCCCACACCACTATAATTTGTGCCCCCACACCACTATAATTTATGCTCCCCACGCCACTATAATTTATGCCCCCCACACCACTATAATTTATGCCCCCCACACCACTATAATTTATGCCCCACACACCACTGTAATTTATGCCCCCACACCACTATAATTTATGGCCCCACACCACTATAATTTATGCCCCCCACACCACTGTAATTTATTCCCCCACACCACTATAATTTATGCCCCCACACCACTATAATTTATGCCCCCACACCACTATAATTTATGCCCCCACACCACTATAATTTATGCCCCCACACCACTATAATTATTGCCCCCACACCACTATAATTTATGCCCCCACACCACTATAATTTATGCCCCCACACCACTATAATTTATGCCCCCCACACCACTATAATTTATGCTCCCCATACCACTATAATTTATGCTCCCCACACCACTATAATTTATGCCCCCCACACCACTATAATTTATGCCCCCCACACCACTATAATTTATGCCCCCACACCACTATAATTTATGTCCCCCACACCACTATAATTTATGCCCCCACACCACTATAATTTATGCCCCCCACACCACTATAATTTATGCCCCCACACCACTATAATTTATGCCCCCACACCACTATAATTTATGCCCCCCACACCACTATAATTTATGCCCCCACACCACTATAATTTATGCCCCCACACCACTGTAATTTATGTCCCCCACACCACTATAATTTATGCCCCCACACCACTGTAATTTATGCCCCCACACCACTATAATTTATGCTCCCCACACCACTATAATTTATGCCCCCCACACCACTGTAATTTATGCCCCCACACCACTATAATTTATGCCCCCCACACTACTATAATTTATGCCCCCACACCACTATAATTTATGCCCCCACACCACTATAATTTATGCCCCCACACCACTATAATTTATGCCCCCACACCACTGTAATTTATGCCCCCACACCACTATAATTTATGCTCCCCACACCACTATAATTTATGCCCCCCACACCACTGTAATTTATGCCCCCACACCACTATAATTTATGCCCCCACACCACTACAATTTATGCCCCCCACACCACTATAATTTATGCCCCCACACCACTATAATTTATGTCCCCCACACCACTATAATTTATGCCCCCACACCACTATAATTTATGCCCCCACACCACTATAATTTATGCCCCCCACACCACTATAATTTATGCCCCCACACCACTATAATTTATGTCCCCCACACCACTATAATTTATGCCCCCACACCACTATAATTTATGCCCCCACACCACTATAATTTATGCCCCCACACCACTATAATTTATGTCCCCCACACCACTATAATTTATGCCCCCACACCACTATAATTTATGCCCCCACACCACTATAATTTATGCCCCCACACCACTATAATTTATGCCCCCACACCACTATAATTTTTGCCCCCACACCACTATAATTTATGCCCCCACACCACTATAATTTATGCCCTGCCAACAACTTTATAATTAAACAACTTTGAACTTCAACAATTAAAAGTTCGAGAAGAGGAAAGAAAACTCAACAAAAGTGTGACAATTACTCGACTTTACTCATTCATTTGTTGCTTTTATTTCCTCTTGATTCTTTATTTCATTATTCCTTTATTTACTGCGTTATTTTTTTCAGTGTGTTTGTCTTAGCTTCTGTTTTACTGTGTTTGTTGTTATTTCTGTTTTATTGTGTTTGTTTTTGTTTATGTTTTATTGTGTTTTGCTGTTGTTTAGGTTTAACTGTGTTTGTTATTGTTTCTGTTGTATTATTTTTTCTGTTATATTGTATTTTTTTCTCTTTTACTGCGTTTGTTACTTCATGTGTTTTACTGTTTTTGTCACTGCTTCTGTTTTACTGTTTGTCATCGTTTCTGTTTATCCTTATGGGTAGTTTACGTCAGTATACCTAAAACAAATATACCTTAGTATATTAATTTTTTTTACCCAGGTTAAACCATCAGTGTTGCTTCAGTATACCACATATTTTTCCTTAGTATACTGTATACATTGTTAGCTCAATATATCTAGTACATACCTCGGTATACCATACTCTTTCCGCAGTATACCCATCAGTATACCCGCCTCTACAGAGAGAGGAGAGTGAGGAACGCCACTTGATAGTCCATACTAGGGAGGTATGCCTCACGGTATCCCTCACAGGGATACCTTAGGGTATCTCTCAAAGGCTAGCAGGATATCCCACACAGGGGAGTCATCCACTGAGATATTCCTCGCAGGATTTGAAAGAAGGAATCTTTACCTGTAGGAACAAGAAACAATTCAGAGATCATTTAGCAGCCTCAATTCCCACACAATCCTGCTGCTTGACGCACACACACACACACACACACACACACACACACACACACACACACACACACAGCACTCGCCCACAACCACCATATATATATATATATATATATATATATATATATATATATATATATATATATATATATATATATATATATATATATATATGTATATATATATATATATATATATATATATATATATATATATATATATATATATATATATATATATATATATATATATATATATATATATATATATATATATATATATATATATATATATATATATATATATATATATATATATATATATATATATATATATATATATATATATATATATATATATATATATATATATATATATATATATATATATATATCTCGCAGCCAGGTTCTCCCCTGGAAGATGTAATAAATTCTGTGTGTAGGAGACAGCCTGAGATATGTAGACATGTCTCCAGGAACACGAGTGTACATGGAGAATGCATGACAACAGCAACACTGGTGTGCCCTGTGGTGCCTTGCTTGCCGTTACATGGACTGGGGTGAAGCAAAGCTGGTGCATCATGGACTGGAGTGAACCACAGCTGGTGCATCATAGACTGGAGTGAACCACAGCTGGTGCATCAATGACTGGAGTGAAGCACAGCTGGTGCATCATGAACTGGAGTGAACCACAGCTGGTGCATCATAGACTGGAGTGAACCACAGCTGGTGCATCAAGGACTGGAGTGAAGCACAGCTGGTGCATCATGAACTGGAGTGAACCACAGCTGGTGCATCATAGACTGGAGTGAACCACAGCTGGTGCATCAAGGACTGGAGTGAAGCAGAGCTGGTGCATCATGGACTGGAGTGAACCACAGCTGGTGCATCAAGGACTGGAGTGAAGCACAGCTGGTGCATCATGAACTGGAGTGAACCACAGCTGGTGCATCATGGGCTTGGGTGAAGCACAGCTGGTGCATCATGGCCTGGGGTGAAGCATAGCTGGTGTATCATTGACTGGGGTGAAGCATAGCTGGTGAATCATGGACTGGGGTGAAGCACAGCTGGTGCATCATGGAGTGGAGTGAAGCACAGCTGGTGCATCATGGACTGGAGTGAAGCACAGCTGGTGCATCATGGACTGGAGTGAAGCAGAGCTGGTGCATCATGGACTGGAGTGAACCACAGCTGGTGCATCATGGACTGGAGTGAAGCACAGCTGGTGCATCATGAACTGGAGTGAACCACAGCTGGTGCATCATGGGCTTGGGTGAAGCACAGCTGGTGCATCATGGCCTGGGGTGAAGCATAGCTGGTGTATCATGGACTGGGGTGAAGCACAGCTGGTACATCATGGACTGGGGTGAAACACAGCTGGTGCATCATGAATTGGAGTGATGCACAGCTGGTGCATTATGGACTGGAGTGAAGCACAGCTGGTGCATCATGAACTAGAGTGAAGCACAGCTGGTGCATCATGGACTGCAGTGAAGTACAGCTGATGCTGTCTGGAAGCAGCATCTACCACAGAACAGCAGAGTCAAATAACCTGACCTGATCTCGGACATTCACATGCTTCATGAAACACTGTTTCCGTGATTGCTTTGTGCTAGACGACTGTGGGAGATACGATCTAAAAAAAAATGAAGGTCATTCTCGCTTTCAAAATCTCTTTTCAACCTTCCCTTGTGACCGTCACAACACAACTGACCTCAGATCAATTCATCAACCTCCTAAAGCCACAATATAAAGTCAAAAACTTTTCGTATTATTAATTCACTACCCCTTTTTCCCCTCCACTCCCCCTCTTCCAAGTCTCCCTCCCCCACCACGTCCCCTTCCCCATCCCCTCTCCCACAGACAAAGCAGCTAAAGCAATTTCAGCTGACCTACACGCCAGCGAAAACTTGTGTCTCTGTATGTCTGTCTGTTTGTCTGTCTCCCAAACACAGGAAATTAATTACAAACATTCCTACGGAGGAATTAAGGCAGGTGTTGCTGCTGCTGCGGTCTCTGGATGTATGTCTCTCTCTGGCTGGCCTGGTGGCTGGCTGGCTGGCTGGCTGGCTGGCTGGCTGGCTGGCTGGCTGGCTGGCTGGCTGGCTGGCTGGCTGGCTGGTTGGTTGGCTGGCTGGCTAGGTGGCTGGCTGGCTGGCTCGCTGTCTGGCCTGGTATTTGGCTGGCTGGCTGGCTGGTTGGCTGGCTGGCTGGCTGGCTGGCTGGCTGGCTGGCTGGCTGGCTGGCTGGCTGGCTGGCTGGCTGGCTGGCTGGCTGGCTGGCTGACTAGCTGGCTGGCTGGCTGGCTAGCTGGCTGGCTAGCTGGCTGGCTTGCTGTCTGGCCTGGTGTCTGGCTGGCTGGCTGGCTGGCTGGCTGGCTGGCTGGCTGGTTGGCTGGCTGGCTGGCTGGCTTGCTGTCTGGCCTGGTGTCTGGCTGGCTGGCTGGCTAGCTGGCTGGCTGGCTGGCTGGCTGGCTGGCTGGCTAGCTATCTGGCTGGCTGGCTGGCTGGCTGGCTGGCTGGCTGGCTGGCTGGCTGGCTGGCTGGCTGGCTGGCTGGCTGGCTGGCTGGCTGGCTATGTATATTGTCCATGACTGATTCTCTGTGCGCGCGCTGTGACTGTCTGCCTGACTCAACATATCGGCCAAGTCTCGTCTGGTCAAACTTTACTGACGGTGGATAGGTTGGCCAGCACTAACTTCACCAAAATTAACTTAAGTTGTTAGCATTGATGCAATAATCATTATGTTTATGGAAATTTATAGATCTTGATGGAACTTGTGGATTCAATAACTGAGCTGGCTGGATGAACTTCTGGATTTTATTTATCCCTCCTCTTTTATCTCCTTCCTTCGTTCATTCTTCCTGCTTTATTGCCTTCTATTTTCCCTCCCACGGTAAGTCGGTGTTTGTGTCTGTCTGACTACCTCTCTCTCTCTCTCTCACTGACTTATTCACGCCTCTCTGCTACCACCTGGAGATATTTTACGAGCTAAATTAAACATCCTCCCACAGCTGTGTTCTCTCCCGCAAGACACCCAACACTGTGCACAAGTTTTCATAATAGGTAGGAAACAGTGCGTAAGAGTGAGAAAAAGGTGCGTAAGAGTGAGAAAAAGGTGCGTAAGAGTGAGAAAAAGGTGCGTAAGAGTGAGGCAAAGGTGCGTAAGAGTGAGAAAAAGGTGCGTAAGAGTGAGGCAAAGGTGCGTAAGAGTGAGAAAAAGGTGCGAAAGAGTGAGGCAAAGGTGCGTAAGAGTGAGAAAAAGGTGCGTAAGAGTGAGGCAAAGGTGCGTAAGAGTGAGAAGAAGGTGCGTAAGAGTGAGGCAAAGGTGCATAAGAGTGAGAAAAAGGTGCAAAAGAATGAGAAAAAGATGCGTAAGAGCGAGGAAAAGGTGCGTAAGATTGAGGGAAAGATGCGTTAGAGTGAGGAAAAGGTGCGTATGAGTGAGAAAAAGGTAACTAAGAGTGAGGGAAAAGGTGCGTACGAGCGAGGAAAAGGTGCGTAAGAGTGGGGAAAAGGTGAGTAAGAGTGAGGAAAAGGTGAGTAAGAGTGAGGAAAAGGTGCGTAAGAGGGAGAGAAAGGTGCGTAACAGTGAGGAAAAGGTGCGTAAGAGTGAGAAAAAGATGCGTAAGAACGAGAAAAAGGTGCGTAAGAGTCAGGAAAAGATGCATTAGAGTGAGGAAAAGGTGCGTACGAGCGAGGAAAAGGAGCGTAAGAGTGAGGAAAAGATGAGTAAGAGTGAGGAAAAGGTGCGTAAGAGCGAGGGAAAAGTGCGTGAGTGATGAAAGGGTGCGTAAGTGCGAGGAAAAGGTGCTTAAGAACGAGGGAAAGATGCGTAAGGGTGAGAAAAAAGTGCGTAGGAGAAAAAAGGTACTCGAAAGTAAGGTGCATAAGAGAGGAAAAGGTGTGTGACACCGGGAAACTAGGCGTAAGAGTGTAGGAAAGGTGCGTAAGTGTGAAGGAAAAGATGCTTAAGAGTGCGCAAGAGTGCGTAATAGAGGAAGCTGTGCGTAAGAATGAGGAAAAAGTGCGTAATAGGCAGTGAATGGTGCGTAAGGGAAAATGTGCGTAATGGACAAGAAATGGTGGAGGAAAAAGTGCTCAATAGTGAGGAAAAGTAGCTTAGGGAAGGAAATGTTGCGCATCCGTGGTGCGTAAAAGTGAAGAAAAATGCGTAGAGGAAGAAAAGGTACATTAAGGGGAAGGAAAGGTACATAAGGAAGAGGAAAATGTGCATTAGGATTGAAAAAGGTACGCAAGAATGAGGAAAATATGAGCATGGGAAGAAAAACATGGTGCGTAAGAGAGAAGAAACTGTGCGTAAGAGGGAGGAAATGGTGCGTAAGAGGGAGGAAATGGTGCGTAAGAGGGAGGAAATGGTGGGTAAGAGGGAGGAAATGGTGGGTAAGAGGGAGGAAATGGTGGATAAGAGGGAGGAAATGGTGCGTAAGAGGGAGGAAATGGTGGGCAAGAGGGAGGAAATGGTGCGTAAGAGGGAGAAAATGGTGCGTAAGAGGGAGGAAATGGTGCGTAAGAGGGAGGAAATGGTGGGTAAGAGGGAGGAAATGGTGCGTAAGAGGGAGGAAATGGTGAATAAGGAGGAAATGGTGATTGAGAGGGAGGAAATGGTGCGTAAGAGGGAGGAAATGGTGGGTAAGAGGGAGGAAATGGTGCGTAAGAGGGAGGAAATGGTGAATAAGGAGGAAATGGTGATTGAGAGGGAGGAAATGATGCTTAAGGAGTGGAAAAGATGCCTAAGGGAAGGAATGGATGCTTAAGGGGAGGAAAAGGTGCTTAAGAGGGAGGAAAAGATGCTTAAGAGGGGGGAAAAGATGCTCTATGGGAGAAAAAGGTGCTTAAGGGAAAGTAAAAAGAGCTTAAGAGGGAGTGAAAGGTGTTAAGAGGGGGGAAAGGTACATAAGGGGAAGGAAAGGTACTTAAAGAGGAGAAAAAGGTGCCGAAGAGAACAATTCGTAAGAAGCGAGGTAAACTAGCGTGTAAACAACTGTAAATCTCAGTGTTTGATCTGACGGTTCGTAAATCTCAGTGTCTGCTGGAGCACCTTCACACAATTCTTGAACCATTCCTAATTTCCCAGATTTTTTTTTTTTTTTTTTTTGTAAAATTCTCTTGCTTGGTTGTTTGTTGTGTTTACAATGAACCGTCTGATTTGTTTTGTCAGTGCTTTAAAAACGTCCAGTTTCTAGCTTGATCGAATTTACACTTTATCGAGCTTTATCAAACTGACACTGCTTCTAACTTTATCAAAAATGACACCGTTCCTAGCATTATCAAACTGGCACCATTCATAAATTTATCAGACTGACACTATCATTATCAACCTGCTGCTGTCGTCAACAGTTCACTCTCGTGTTAATCATAGTCACAAAGTAATTAAAACTATCTGTAATTAATGTTTTCACAATCCACGATCCTTATGCATAATACGTTTGGTGTAAAATAAAAGAGAAAGTGGGTGGGGGGCAAATTTAGACGAAAGCGTAAATATCCCGAGTCGCTGCGCTGACAAATGCTGGATTTTCAGCCAGCTCAACACCCTTCGGAGAGTGGGGCTCTGTGGAAAGTGGCATCCTGTGGCTAGGGTGGAGCACAGGTCCAATTCTTTAGATCAAGAGCCCCTCACCAGCATCAAGGAACCTCCCTTGAGGGGGGAAACAAGGTATTGCGCGTGTTGAAAAATACAAATGTGTACAATACAGGACATTTATTAGAGGAAGCATTTTCATTAATAAATGTCCTGAAGAGGACATAAATATATCTTTTTCGCCACAACTTCCTGGTATCACATTTCCACTTATTTTCGAGTTATGGCGTAGCTGCCAGCTGCGCCATAACTCGATCTAGTAACGTCTTTGCTAGAAATACACGTGACGGTAGAGGTGATGTAACAAGCTATCTAGAGTAAGCTAGAAGCGATCTCAGGTACCGTGGAAGTAAGAAAGATTAAAAAAAGAAATTTACTGAACTTATCGATTCTCGGAATGTTAAGTGTTTTCTGGTCTTCCCTTCTATAAATCACGAATGAAGAACAAAGGAGAATGTAAACTAAAGAGCTCTGTGATCCTGATGCCGTCGTCTTCCAGGAAAATAGTGCTCCGGTTTCTGAGAGATCTGAAAAGAAACCAGATACCTCTCGTGGTCCTGGTCGAGAATGGTGAGACCAATACCGAGCGAGATCGGTGGTAGAGATAGTCTGTGATGCCAACAGTGAGTCGGAAAAAGAGAGAAAATGAAAACAATAGCACATTTTATTGGAAAAGTTTCGGCCCTGAGATCCTGATCACATTTAAAGTGACTAATGTCCTAGGACCGAAACGTCTTCAATAAAATGGTCTAGTGTTTGCATTTTGTCTCTCTTTTAATGAGATCATTCTGGTCGGTGGGTTTACGGTGCACTAAACTGGAAGTAGTTGCTCTTAGTGTTTTTATTTACAAAGTCGTTGAGGAAAGGATAATTAAAAAAAAGATTAGTTACCAAGCGAAACGTTACCCTAATGTTTCATCCTGCCAGCGTGTCCCAGAAAAGACTCTTTTCGCCTACCAAAAATTATTAGTTCTCTACCCATCCCTGTGAGAATTCATAGCATATCAGAGAGCAGGCTTTTGCTCCCTCGTGCAAATCTATTAAAACCCTTGGAAGTACTTACCTCAGCAAGTCTACTTGGCTGTTCCTACCACTAGTTTACATCTCTTTTGTCAAACCAGAGTTTTCCTATCTACATCCTTTCTAAGTACTAATCTATCCAGTTTCAATATATTGTTGCAATTTCTGTTTTTGGTGAGATATTTTCATTTATTTATTCCAGTCTTCTATTTGCACCCTTTAATGTTATCCCTCATTATTCTACGTCTTTCAAAGAGTATTTATATTTAGGGGAATTGAACTCCCTTAATAAGAGAGAGTCCTAATGCTGAGAATTAACTTTGCCATTTACCTCCATCTTCCTGTACATTTCTGTCTTCTGTAGGTTTAAAACTCCATGGACGGCATTTCACTCTGTGTAGAGGTTCATCAGATGGCTCTAAACCTTTAGTATTGCCAATACCTGCCATCCTATATGGAGCCCAGGCGACGCAGCAGTCTTAATGAAACCTTAACAACAACAGTAACTGAATAACCTTAGGATTCCCGGTCCTTACATTTCATGATATCATTCCCAGCAATCAGTAAATATCAATGTGATGACGGACGTAGTCGTAATTCACCTTAACTACAACTGCTAAACATGAAATCACAAATTTTGGCCGCATGCGATTCGCTCTCATAAAATACAAGAAGAGAAGTACTGCACACTGACTACTGGTTATTGCGCCCCATGAATGGGGCCCAATGTTTATAGTGTATATTATACGTATATATTTGCTTTGTCATATAATTTTATATTGCCGATATTTTCATTAATAGCTAAAATGAAAATATCTTCTTTTATGTTATTATTTTACTTATTATATTAGCTATGCATGTAGGTAGGATGTAACATATTACACGTCTCACTGTGCTCACTGTTGAAAAGTTGTGATTGTGTGTCTGCTGTCGCAAACTACCTTGCTAACTACAGCTCGCTTGCTTGTGTTAAGCAGTACCTTGCACCTCGCTGGAGTAGCACAGAGTTACAAGAAGTATGTTTCACTGGTGAGTTGAAATATACTTCTTGTAACTGTGTAATTCTGTTCACAGAGCATAGTTCAGACTTAGTGATTTTTGACGCTTTGCTAAGGTTGTGTGTCAAAATGATACTCTAAGTCAACCCAGTTCCCAAGCTAAAGCTTCTGACTAAATTTTGTGTGGCATCGACGCACTGTCGTAGTCGGGGATTTGGTTATGCTGAACTTAGATTCAGTATTGAGGGAGTTTCATGACTTTTATGGAGGATCTGCTGATGGTCCCCAGTTAGGGTCGTTATTTTGTCTCCTTGTTCCTGACGCTGTGCTGCTGCTTCTTAAATTATTATTGTTCGCCAAATCGTTTGTAATATTGTTCAAGAAAGCTTTTTTGATTGCTTTGTTGGTCAAGAAAATAGATTATTTGAGGACGTTTAGTCAGCCACTGTTTAAGTCTTACTGAGACATAACGAACACTTCAAGCACACACGCACACTTTCGCACACACTTGTATATACTAGAATTTTTATATTGAAAACGTACCAGACGATACCTAAAAGTCGTACTGTTACGAAATGTGCCTTCAGCGTTATACTACTATATATACAATTTAACTTTACACTACAAGAGAAGTGTAGCAGCTTATATCCTAAATTATATCAAATTAATTTGCTTTGATTTTGTCCACCCAGACAACTTTGTTAATAAACTTTTCAATTTTTATTTCGTTACTTAGTATACTATCAGTTGCAATCCTGAAGCACTATTAAAATTAATCATAATTTTAAAGGATAACTGGACCGGAATACTTTCTGACAGCCTGTTACAAAACCAGGAACAGGTTGAATGTTGGAGCGGGAGACGTACTTGTGTTCTCCGGACATGTCTGTACTTTACAGATATCGTATTTTTGTAACACTGGTCCATTCTTACTCAGGTCCTCAATGCTGCTCTCCACACTTGCTCACCAATTCACACTTTTTAAACACTATCACACACACATACACTTAAAATCTATACTACACACTGATACACGGATTTCCGTACTTACATCTCGCATTTATGTTGGGTGTTGACACCTGGTCCGCCCCTCCAGCCGCCTGCAACCAGCTTCTGCAACGATGATTCCCACTCGAGAGGGAAAAAAATCATGAAAACTTTTGGTTCAGAAGGAATGAAGCAAAAACCAGGAAAGTAATAAAGGACTTAAAAATAGAAATAAAAAAAAAGGGCGGCTTGATGTTCTCCAGAAGGAAAGTTTGAAGTTTACCAGACTATAGTGAGGGGGAGTTTACCAGACTATGGTGAGGGGGAGTTTACTAGACTATGGTGAGGGGGAGTTTACCAGACTATGGTGAGGGGGAGTTTACTAGACTATGGTGAGGGGGAGTTTACCAGACTATGGTGAGAGGGAGTTTACTAGACTATGGTGAGGGGGAGTTTACCAGACTATGGTGAGGGGGAGTTTACTAGACTATGGTGAGGGGGAGTTTACCAGACTATGGTGAGGGGGAGTTTACTAGACTATGGTGAGGGGGAGTTTACCAGACTATGGTGAGGGGGAGTTTACTAGACTATGGTGAGGGGGAGTTTACCAGACTATGGTGAGGGGGAGTTTACTAGACTATGGTGAGGGGGAGTTTACCAGACTATGGTGAGGGGGAGTTTACTAGACTATGGTGAGGGGGAGTTTACCAGAATATGGTGAGGGGGAGTTTACTAGACTATGGTGAGGGGGAGTTTACCAGACTATGGTGAGGGGGAGTTTACCAGACTATGGTGAGGGGGAGTTTACCAGACTATGGTGAGGGGGAGTTTACCAGACTATAGTGAGGGGGAGTTTACCAGACTATGGTGAGGGGGAGTTTACCAGACTATGGTGAGGGGGAGTTTACTAGACTATGGTGAGGGGGAGTTTACTAGACTATGGTGAGGGGGAGTTTACCAGACTATGGTGAGGGGGAGTTTACTAGACTATGGTGAGGGGGAGTTTACCAGACTATGGTGAGGGGGAGTTTACTAGACTATGGTGAGGGGGAGTTTACCAGACTATGGTGAGGGGGAGTTTACCAGACTATGGTGAGGGGGAGTTTACTAGACTATGGTGAGGGGGAGTTTACCAGACTATGGTGAGGGGGAGTTTACTAGACTATATTGAGGGGGAGTTTACCAGACTATGGTGAGGGGGAGTTTACTAGACTATGGTGAGGGGGAGTTTACCAGACTATGGTGAGGGGGAGTTTACTAGACTATGGTGAGGGGGAGTTTACCAGACTATAGTGAGGGGGAGTTTACTAGACTATGGTGAGGGGGAGTTTACCAGACTATGGTGAGGGGGAGTTTACCAGACTATGGTGAGGGGGAGTTTACCAGACTATGGTGAGGGGGAGTTTACCAGACTATAGTGAGGGGGAGTTTACCAGACTATGGTGAGGGGGAGTTTACCAGACTATGGTGAGGGGGAGTTTACTAGACTATGGTGAGGGGGAGTTTACTAGACTATGGTGAGGGGGAGTTTACCAGACTATGGTGAGGGAGAGTTTACTAGACTATGGTGAGGGGGAGTTTACCAGACTATGGTGAGGGGGAGTTTACTAGACTATGGTGAGGGGGAGTTTACCAGACTATGGTGAGGGGGAGTTTACCAGACTATGGTGAGGGGGAGTTTACTAGACTATGGTGTGGGGGAGTTTACCAGACTAAGGTGAGGGGGAGTTTACCAGATTATGGTGAGGGGGAGTTTACCAGACTATGGTGAGGGGGAGTTTACCAGACTATAGTGAGGGGGAGTTTACAAGACTATGGTGAGGGGGAGTTTACCAGACTATGGTGAGGGGGAGTTTACTAGACTATGGTGAGGGGGAGTTTACTAGACTATGGTGAGGGGGAGTTTACAAGACTATGGTGAGGGGGAGTTTACTAGACTATGGTGAGGGGGAGTTTACCAGACTATGGGGAGGGGGAGTTTACTAGACTATGGTGAGGGGGAGTTTACCAGACTATGGTGAGGGGGAGTTTACTAGACTATGGTGAGGGGGAGTTTACTAGACTATGGTGAGGGGGAGTTTACCAGACTATGGTGAGGGGGAGTTTACCAGACTATGGTGAGGGGGAGTTTACCAGACTATGGTGAGGGGGAGTTTACCAGACTATGGTGAGGGGGAGTTTACCAGACTATGGTGAGGGGGAGTTTACCAGACTATAGTGAGGGGGAGTTTACCAGACTATGGTGAGGGGGAGTTTACCAGACTATGGTGAGGGGGAGTTTACCAGACTATGGTGAGGGGGAGTTTACCAGACTATGGTGAGGGGGAGTTTACCAGACTATGGTGAGGGGGAGTTTACCAGACTATGGTGAGGGGGAGTTTACCAGACTATGGTGAGGGGGAGTTTACCAGACTATAGTGAGGGGGAGTTTACCAGACTATGGTGAGGGGGAGTTTACCAGACTATGGTGAGGGGGAGTTTACCAGACTATGGTGAGGGGGAGTTTACCAGACTATGGTGAGGGGGAGTTTACCAGACTATGGTGAGGGGGAGTTTACCAGAGTATGGTGAGGGGGAGTTTACCAGACTATGGTGAGGGGGAGTTTACCAGACTATAGTGAGGGGGAGTTTACCAGACTATGGTGAGGGGGAGTTTACCAGACTATAGTGAGGGGGAGTTTACCAGACTATGGTGAGGGGGAGTTTACCAGACTATAGTGAGGGGGAGTTTACCAGACTATGGTGAGGGGGAGTTTACTAGATCATGGGGAGGGGTGAGTTTAACAGACTATGGTGAGGGGGAGTTTACCAGACTATAGTGAGGGGGAGTTTACTAGATCATGGAGAGGGGTGAGTTTAACAGACTATGGTAAGGGGGAGTTTACTAGATCATGGAGAGGGGTGAGTTTAACAGACCATGGTGAGGGGGAGTTTACTAGATCATGGAGAGGGGTGAGTTTAACAGACTATGGTGAGGGGGAGTTTACTAGATCATGGTGAGGGGTGAGTTTACCAGACTATGGTGAGGGGGAGTTTACTAGATCATGGTGAGGGGTGAGTTTAACAGACTATGGTGAGGGGGAGTTTAATAGATCATGGTGAGGGGGAAGTTTACCAGACTATGTTGAGGGGGAGTTTACCAGACTATGGTGAGGAGGAGTTTTCCAGATTATGGTGAGGGGGAGCTTATTAGATCATGGTGAGGGGTGAGTTTACCAGATTATTGTGAGGGAGAGTTTACTAGATCATGGTGAGGGGGAAGTTTACCAGACTATGGTGAGGGGGAGTTTACCAGACTATGTTGAGGCGGAGTTTACTAAATCATGGTGAGGGGTGAGTTTACCAGACTATGGTGAGGGGGAGTTTACTAGATCATGGTGAGGGGGAAGTTTACCAGACTATGTTGAGGAGGAGTTTACCAGACTATGGTGAGGGGGAGTTTACTAGATCATGGTGAGTGGGAAGTTTACCAGACTATGGTGAGGGGGAGTTTACCAGATTATGGAGAGGGGGAAGTTTACCAGACTATGGTGAGGGGGAGTTTACTAGATCATGGTGAGGGGGAAGTTTACCCGACTATGGTGCGGGGGAGTTTACCAGACTGTCGTGAGGGGGAGCTTACCAGATTATTGTGAGGGGGATGTTTACCAGACTATGGTCAGGGGGAGTTTACCAGACAATGGTGAGGGGGAGTTTACTAGACTATGGTGAAGGGAAGTATACCAGACTATGGTGAGGGGGAGTTTACCAGACTGTGGTGAGAGGGAGTTTACAAGACTATGGGGAGGGGGAATTTACCAGACTATGGAGAGGGGGAAGTTTACCAGACTATGGTGAGGGGGAGTTTACCAGACTGTGATGAGAAGGAGTTTACCAGACTATGGTGAGGGGGAAGTTTACCAGACTATGGTGAGGGAGAGTTTACTAGATTATGGTGAGGGGGAGTTTACCAGACTGTGATGAGAAGGAGTTTACCAGACTATGGTGAGGGGGAAGTTTACCAGACTATGGTGAGGGAGAGTTTACTAGATTATGGTGAGGGGGAAGCTTACCAGACTATGGTGAGAGGGAGTTTACCTGATTATGGTGAGGGAGTTTACCAGACTATGGTGAGGGGGAGTTTACCAGACTGTGGGATGGGGAGTTTAGCAGATTATGGTGAGGGGGAAGTTTACCAGACTATGGTGAGGGGGAGTTTACCAGACTGTGGTGAGAGGGAGTTTACCAGACTATGGTGAAGGGGAGTTTACCAGACTATGATGAGGGGGAATTTACAAGATTATGGTGAGGGGGAGTTTACCAGACTGTGGTGAGAGGGAGTTTACCAGACTATGGGGAGGGGGAGTTTACCAGACTATTGAGAGGGGGAGTTTACCAGATTATGGTGAGGGGGAGTTTACCAGACTGTGATGAGAAGGAGTTTACCAGACTATGGTGAGGGGGAAGTTTACCAGACTATGGTGAGGGAGAGTTTACTAGATTATGGTGAGGGGGAAGCTTACCAGACTATGGTGAGAGGGAGTTTACCTGATTATGGTGAGGGAGTTTACCAGACTATGGTGAGGTGGAGTTTACCAGACTGTGGGATGGGGAGTTTACCAGATTATGGTGAGGGGGAAGTTTACCAGACTATGGTGAGGGGGAGTTTACCAGACTGTGGTGAGAGGGAGTTTACCAGACTATGGTGAAGGGGAGTTTACCAGACTATGATGAGGGGGAATTTACAAGATTATGGTGAGGGGGA
The DNA here is from genome assembly GCF_038502225.1 of Cherax quadricarinatus. Lineage (NCBI taxonomy): Eukaryota > Metazoa > Arthropoda > Malacostraca > Decapoda > Parastacidae > Cherax > Cherax quadricarinatus. The sequence continues at coordinate 35,608,009 of NC_091302.1, read as the reverse complement.
GTTTACCAGACTGTGGTGAGAGGGAGTTTACCAGACTATGGTGAGGGGGAAATTTACCAGACTAAGGTGAGGGGGAGTTTACTAGATTATGGTGAGGGGGACATTACCAGACAATGGTGAGGGGGAGTTTACAAGTCTGTGAAGAGAGGGGAGTTTACCAGACTATGGTGAAGGGGAGTTTACCAGACTATGGTGAGGGGGAGTTTACCAGACTATGGCGAGAGGGAGTTTACAAGATTATGGTGAGGGGGAATTTACCAGACTGTGGTGAGAAGGAGTTTACTAGATTATGGTGAGGGTGAAGTTTACCAGACTATGGTGAGGGGGAGTTTACCAGACTATGGTGAGGGAGAGTTTACTAGATTATGGTGAGGGTGAAGTTTACCAGACTATGGTGAGGGGAAGTTTACCAGACTATGGTGAGGGGGAGTTTACTAGATTATGGTGAGGGTGAAGTTTACCAGACTATGGTGAGGGGGAGTTTAGTAGATTATGGTGAGGGTGAAGTTTACCAGACTATGGTGAGGGCGAGTTTACCAGATTATGGTGAGGAGGAGTTTACCAGACTATGGTGAGGGGGAGTTTACTAGATCATGGAGAGGGGTGAGTTTAACAGACTATGGTGAGGGGGAGTTTACTAGATCATGGTGAGGGGTGAGTTTACCAGACTATGGTGAGGGGGAGTTTACTAGATCATGGTGAGGGGTGAGTTTAACAGACTATGGTGAGGGGGAGTTTAATAGATCATGGTGAGAGGGAAGTTTACCAGACTATGTTGAGGGGGAGTTTACCAGACTATGGTGAGGAGGAGTTTTCCAGGTTATGGTGAGGGGGAGCTTATTAGATCATGGTGAGGGGTGAGTTTACCAGATTATGGTGAGGGAGAGTTTACTAGATCATGGTGAGGGGGAAGTTTACCAGACTATGGTGAGGGGGAGTTTACCAGACTATGTTGAGGCGGAGTTTACTAAATCATGGTGAGGGGTGAGTTTACCAGACTATGGTGAGGGGGAGTTTACTAGATCATGGTGAGGGGGAAGTTTACCAGACTATGTTGAGGAGGAGTTTACCAGACTATGGTGAGGGGGAGTTTACTAGATCATGGTGAGGGGGAAGTTTACCAGACTATGGTGAGGGGGAGTTTACCAGATTATGGTGAGGGGGAAGTTTACCAGACTATGGTGAGGGGGAGTTTACTAGATCATGGTGAGGGGGAAGTTTACCCGACTATGGTGCGGGGGAGTTTACCAGACTGTCGTGAGGGGGAGCTTACCAGATTATTGTGAGGGGGAAGTTTACCAGACTATGGTCAGGGGGAGTTTACCAGACAATGGTGAGGGGGAGTTTACCAGACTATGGTGAAGGGAAGTATACCAGACTATGGTGAGGGGGAGTTTACCAGACTGTGGTGAGAGGGAGTTTACCAGACTATGGGGAGGGGGAATTTACCAGACTATGGAGAGGGGGAAGTTTACCAGACTATGGTGAGGGGGAGTTTACCAGACTGTGATGAGAAGGAGTTTACCAGACTATGGTGAGGGGGAAGTTTACCAGACTATGGTGAGGGAGAGTTTACTAGATTATGGTGAGGGGGAGTTTACCAGACTGTGATGAGGAGTTTACCAGACTATGGTGAGGGGGAAGTTTACCAGACTATGGTGAGGGAGAGTTTACTAGATTATGGTGAGGGGGAAGCTTACCAGACTATGGTGAGAGGGAGTTTACCTGATTATGGTGAGGGAGTTTACCAGACTATGGTGAGGGGGAGTTTACCAGACTGTGGGATGGGGAGTTTACCAGATTATGGTGAGGGGGAAGTTTACCAGACTATGGTGAGGGGGAGTTTACCAGACTGTGGTGAGAGGGAGTTTACCAGACTATGGTGAAGGGGAGTTTACCAGACTATGATGAGGGGGAATTTACAAGATTATGGTGAGGGGGAGTTTACCAGACTGTGGTGAGAGGGAGTTTACCAGACTATGGGGAGGGGGAGTTTACCAGACTATGGAGAGGGGGAGTTTACCAGATTATGGTGAGGGGGAGTTTACCAGACTGTGATGAGAAGGAGTTTACCAGACTATGGTGAGGGGGAAGTTTACCAGACTATGGTGAGGGAGAGTTTACTAGATTATGGTGAGGGGGAAGCTTACCAGACAATGGTGAGAGGGAGTTTACCTGATTATGGTGAGGGAGTTTACCAGACTATGGTGAGGGGGAGTTTACCAGACTGTGGGATGGGGAGTTTACCAGATTATGGTGAGGGGGAAGTTTACCAGACTATGGTGAGGGGGAGTTTACCAGACTGTGGTGAGAGGGAGTTTACCAGACTATGGTGAAGGGGAGTTTACCAGACTATGATGAGGGGGAATTTACAAGATTATGGTGAGGGGGAGTTTACCAGACTGTGGTGAGAGGGAGTTTACCAGACTATGGTGAGGGGGAAGTTTACCAGACTAAGGTGAGGGGGAGTTTACTAGATTATGGTGAGGGGGACATTACCAGACAATGGTGAGGGGGAGTTTACAAGTCTGTGAAGAGAGGGGAGTTTACCAGACTATGGTGAAGGGGAGTTTACCAGACTATGGTGAGGGGGAGTTTACCAGACTATGGCGAGAGGGAGTTTACAAGATTATGGTGAGGGGGAATTTACCAGACTGTGGTGAGAAGGAGTTTACTAGATTATGGTGAGGGTGAAGTTTACCAGACTATGGTGAGGGGGAGTTTACCAGACTATGGTGAGGGAGAGTTTACTAGATTATGGTGAGGGTGAAGTTTACCAGACTATGGTGAGGGGAAGTTTACCAGACTATGGTGAGGGGGAGTTTACTAGATTATGGTGAGGGTGAAGTTTACCAGACTATGGTGAGGGGGAGTTTACTAGATTATGGTGAGGGTGAAGTTTACCAGACTATGGTGAGGGGGAGTTTAATAGATTATGGTGAGGGGGAAGTTTACCAGACTATGGTGAGGGCGAGTTTACCAGATTATGGTGAGGAGGAGTTTACCAGACTATGGTGAGGGGGAGTTTACTAGATCATGGTGAGGGGTGAGTTTACCAGACTATGGTGAGGGGGAGTTTACTAGATCATGGTGAGGGGGAAGTTTACCAGACTATGGCGAGGGCGAGTTTACCAGATTATGGTGAGGGGGAAGTTTACCAGACTATGGTGAGGGGGAGTTTACTAGATCATGGTGAGGGGGAAGTTTACTCGACTATGGTGCGGGGGAGTTTACCAGACTGTGGTGAGGGGGAGCTTACCAGATTATGGTGAGGGGGAAGTTTACCAGACTATGGTCAGGGGGAGTTTACCAGACAATGGTGAGGGGGAGTTTACCAGACTATGGTGAAGGGAAGTATACCAGACTATGGTGAGGGGGAGTTTACCAGACTATGGTGAGGGGGAGTTTACTAGATTATGGTGAGGGAGAAGTTTACCAGACTATGATGAGGGGGAGTTTACCAGATTACGATGAGGGGGAAGTTTACCAGACTATGGTGAGGGGGAGTTTACTAGATCATGGTGAGGGGGAAGTTTACCAGACTATGGCGAGGGCGAGTTTACCAGATTATGGTGAGGGGGAAGTTTACCAGACTATGGTGAGGGGGAGTTTACTAGATCATGGTGAGGGGGAAGTTTACTCGACTATGGTGCGGGGGAGTTTACCAGACTGTGGTGAGGGGGAGCTTACCAGATTATGGTGAGGGGGAAGTTTACCAGACTATGGTCAGGGGGAGTTTACCAGACAATGGTGAGGGGGAGTTTACCAGACTATGGTGAAGGGAAGTATACCAGACTATGGTGATTGGGAGTTTACCAGACTATGGTGAGGGGGAGTTTACTAGATTATGGTGAGGGAGAAGTTTACCAGACTATGATGAGGGGGAGTTTACCAGATTACGATGAGGGGGAAGTTTACCAGACTATGGTGAGGGGGAGTTTACCAGATTATGGAGATGGGGAAGTTTACCAGACTATTGTGAGGGGGAGTTTACAAGATTGTGGTGAGGGAAAGTTTACCAGACTATGGTGAGGGGGAAGTTTACCAGACTATGGTGAGGGAGAGTTTACTAGATTATGGTGAGGGGGAAGCTTACCAGACTATGGTGAGAGGGAGTTTACCTGATTATGGTGAGGGAGTTTACCAGACTATGGTGAGGGGGAGTTTACCAGACTGTGGGAGGGGGAGTTTACCAGATTATGGTGAGGGGGAAGTTTACCAGACTATGGTGAGGGGGAGTTTACCAGACTGTGGTGAGAGGGAGTTTACCAGACTATGGTGAAGGGGAGTTTACCAGACTATGGAGAGGGGGAGTTTACCAGATTATGGTGAGGGGGAGTTTACCAGACTGTGGTGAGAGGGAGTTTACCAGACTATGGTGAAGGGGAGTTTACCAGACTATGGTGAGGGGGAATTTACAAGATTATGGTGAGGGGGAGTTTACCAAACTATGGTGAGGGGGAATTTACAAGATTATGGTGAGAGGGAGTTTACCTGACTATGGTGAGGGGGAAGTTTACCAGACTACGGTGATGGGGAGTTTACCAGACTATGGTGAGGGGGAGTTTACCAGACTATGGCGAGGGGGAGTTTACAAGATTATGGTGAGGGGGAATTTACCAGACTGTGGTGAGAAGGAGTTTACCAGACTATGGTGAGGGGAAGTTTACCAGACTATGGTGAGGGGGAGTTTACTAGATTATGGAGAGGGAGAAATTTACCAGACTATGGTGAAGGGGGAGTTTACCAGATTATGGAGAGGGAGAAGTTTACGAGACTATGGTGAAGGGGGAGTTTACCAGATTATGGTGATGGGGAAGTTTACCAGACTATGGTGAGGGGGAGTTTACCAGACTGTGGGAGGGGGAAGTTTACCTGACTATGGTGAGGGGGAATTTACCAAACTATGATGAGAGGGAGTTTACCAGACTATGGTGAGGGGGAGTTTACCAGACTATGGTGAGGGGGAGTTTACCAGACTATGGTGAGGGGGAGTTTACCAGACTATGGTGAGGGGGAGTTTGCCAGACTTTGGTGAGGGGGAGTTTACCAGACTATGGTGAGGGGGAGTTTACCAGACTATGGTGAGGGGGAGTTTACCAGAGTATGGTGAGGGGGAGTTTACCAGACTATGGTGAGGGGGAGTTTACCAGACTTTGGTGAGAGGGAAATTTACCAGACTATGGTGAGGGAGAAGTTTACCAGGCTATGGTGAGGGGGAGTTTACCAGACTATTGTGAGGGAGAAATTTACCAGACTATGGTGAGGGGAAAGTTTACGAGACTATGGTGAAGGGGGAGATTACCAGACTATGGTGAGGGGGAGATTACCAGACTATGGTGAGGGGGAGATTGCCGGACTATGGTGAGGAGGAGATTACCAAACTATGGTGAGGGGGAGTTTACCAGACTATGGTGAGGGAGAAATTTACCAGACTATGGTGAGAGGAGAGTTTACGAGACTATGGTGAAGGGGGAAATTGCCAGACTATGATGAGGGGGAGATTACCAGACTATGGTGAGGGGGGTTTACCAGAGTATGGTGAAAGGGGGTTTACTAGACCAGAGTGACAGGGACGTTTCCATACCAGAGTGACATGGAGGTTTCCAGACCAGAGTGCCAGTAAGGTTTCCAGACCAGAGTGACAGGAAGGTTTTCAGACCAGAGTAACGGGTAGGTTTCTAGACCAGAGTGACAGGGAGGTGTCCAGACCAGAGTGACAGGGAGGTTTCCAGACCAGAGTGACAGGGAGGTTTCCAGACCAGAGTGGCAGGGAGGTTTCCAGACCAGGGTGACAGGGAGGTTTCCAGACCAGGGTGACAGGGAGGTTTCCAGACCAGAGTGACAGGGAGGTTTCCAGACCAGAGTGACGGTGAAATTTCCATGCAGTACTGAGAAAATCATGAACACTTCCCCTACTTGTACGTTAGAAACCTGTAAAACTTTGTAGAAGTTGCGTATGAAACACGTACAAACAGACGTGTGTCTTCAATGTCTGAATGTAAATATCACCTGCAAATTTATAATAATAATAATAATAATAATAATAATAATAATAATAATAATAATAATAATAATAATAATAATAATAATAATAATAATAATAATAATAATAATAATAATAATAATAATTATTATTATTATTATTGTTATTATTATTATTATTATTATTATTATTATTATTATTATTATTATTATTATTATTATTATTATTATTATTATTATTATTATTAAATTCGTAGAGGGTTAAATTCAAATTGTATCGTACAGCGCCTGCAGAATCGACACCAAATTTGACCTAAGGAGAGACATCGTAACGGAGAAAGAGACGATAAACAAGTAGATTAAACCGAATATTGCTCCTCTTGTGTGTTGCCAGACCTCAGAGTTAAACCACGACTCAACATTGTTGCCAGACCTCAGATTTAAACCACGACCCCACGGCGGAGTTAAACCACGACCCCAAGTCGGTTGCACATTCCTAAACATATGCAACACGCCCAAACTTTTGCAAAGGGGAGGATAAAACTCGCTCCTAACTCAGTGGGGAACTTTAAAACTGAAATTGCATGAGCCGTCGCCTGCAATCTGTTGTCATCTGTTGCACGATGACAAGCTCCCTCTGTGAGCTCTCTCAGACTCTCCCTGTGAGCTCTCTCAGGCTCTCCCTGTGAGCTCTCTCAGGCTCTCCCTGTGAGCTCTCTCAGGTTCTCCCTGTGAGCTCTCTCAGGCTCTCCCTGTGAGCTCTCTCAGGCTCTCCCTGTGAGCTCTCTCAGACTCTCCCTGTGAGCTCTCTCAGGCTCTCCCTGTGAGCTCTCTCAGGCTCTCCCTGTGAGCTCTCTCAGACTCTCCCTGTGAGCTCTCTCAGGCTCTCCCTGTGAGCTCTCTCAGACTCTCCCTGTGAGCTCTATCAGGCTCTCCCTGTGAGCTCTCTCAGGCTTTCCCTGTGAGCTCTCTCAGGCTCTCCCTGTGAGCTGTCTCAGACTCTCCCTGTGAGCTCTCTCAGGCTCTCCCTGTGAGCTCTCTCAGGCTCTCCATGTGAACTCTCCGTCTCATAAGGTTTCCCCCCATACTTTCCTTGTGAGCTCTATCAGAGGCTTTAACCCTACGAGCTCTCTCACAGGCTTTCTCTCTATGAGCTCAGTCTCAGGCTCCCCTGAGAGCTCTCTCTCTCAGGCTTCTCTCTGAGGAGGTTTTCTGAACGTTTCCTGTATATGTATATATATGTATATATATATATATATATATATATATATATATATATATATATATATATATATATATATATATATATATATATATAGATAGATAGATAGATAGATAGATAGATATGTAATAAGATCACAGTAAACAGGTGATTTCAGAATATGCAAAACAACCACTGTGAAAGAATAGAGAAATTCCAAGAACTTTCGTGGCTACTCACATTATCAAGGAATAATAAAAGTAATGCATCAAAGGAAGGTATACAAAGGGTCTAGACCACACCTCACTATCACATCCCAAAACAAAGCAACACCTGACGCGCGACTCTTAAGAAAGAGAACACTGCAGCAGGCCCGCTGGCCCAACTAGACAGGTCCTTCACACAACCCACAAACAAACTATTCTACTCAAGAATTAAGAATTTTAAAATTTATTATTTGTCCAATGTATTATTAAATTCTTCCCAAATTCTATTAATTATAAATGGACCTAATTTATATAAACCAATGGAAATATTCATATTATTGTCAAAACTGCTTTTTATGAAACAAGATTCAATTATATTCCTGTCAACCATGGACTTGCTTGATACTACTTTCTCAACTTTTTGAAAATCAATTGGATGGTTAAAATCTCTTACATGAATAAATAGAACATTGGAATCTTGTCCAGTTCTAATGCTATATTTATGTTGTTTTAATCTAAGTTCGAGACTTTTACCAGTTTGACCGTAATAAACTTTATCGCAAATTTTACAAAGAATCTTATAGACACATCCGTCAGCATTTTGGGGGGAATTCTTTATCAAAAGTTTTTTTACTGTATAAAGATTTTTTAATACAACTTTAATATTAAAAGTCTTAAGAAGAGAAGGCATATCAACCAAGTTTTCATGGTATGGGAGAACCAACATATTTTTAGTTGAATAAGGTTGGTTGTCCCTTTCTGGATTATAAAAAATATTTCTAGCAATTTTAAAAGGTTTAGCAATTACGTTTCTTGGGTATTTCAGATCATTACCTATTTCATAAATTTTGGATATTTCTTCATCTATGAACTCTGGACTACAAATACACAAAGCTCTCAAAAACATTGATGAGAAAACAGACAGTTTAACTCTATCTTGATGTGAAGAATAATAGTGTACATAGGAACAGTTATTTGTAGGTTTTCTGCAGTCCACGAAAATGTGTGTGTGTGTGTGTGTGTGTGTGTGTGTGTGTGTGTGTGTGTGTGTGTGTGTGTGTGTGTGTGTGTGTGTGTGTGTGTGTGTGTGTCATACTAAGGTTATACCAACATTCTGATCTTCTCCCAACACCTCTTCACGGGTCTTGAGAGTACACGAGCATGAAGACAGTGATGACAGTGAAATCAGTGAAGGCAGTGAAGGGAGTGATGGCAGTGAAGGCAGTGATGACAGTGAAGGCAGTGATGGCAGTGAAGGGAGTGATGGCAGTGAAGGCGGTGATGGCAGTGAAGGCAGTGATGGCAGTGATGGCAGTGATGAGAGTGAAGGCAGTGATGACAGTAAAGGCAGTGATGGCAGTGATGGCAGTGATGACAGTGAAGGCGGTGATGGCAGTGAAGGCAGTGATGGCAGTGAAGGCAGTGATGGCAGCGAAGGCAGTGATGACAATGAAGGCGGTGATGGCAGTGATGGCAGTGATGACAGTGAAGGCGGTGATGGCAGTGATGGCAGTGATGACAGTGAAGGCGGTGATGGCAGTGATGGCAGTGATGACAGTGAAGGCGGTGATGGCAGTGAAGGCAGTGATGACAGTGAAGGCAGTGATGACAGTGAAGGCAGTGATGACAGCGAAGGCGGTGATGGCAGTGATGGCAGTGATGACAGTGAAGGCGGTGATGGCAGTGAAGGCAGTGATGACAGTGAAGGCAGTGATGACAGTGATGGCAGTGATGACAGTGAAGGCGGTGATGGCAGTGATGGCAGTGATGACAGTGAAGGCGGTGATGGCAGTGATGGCAGTGATGACAGTGAAGGCGGTGATGGCAGTGATGGCAGTGATGACAATGAAGGCGGTGATGGCAGTGATGGCAGTGATGATAGTGAAGGCGGTGATGGCAGTGAAGGCAGTGATGACAGTGAAGGCGGTGATGGCAGTGATGGCAGTGATGACAGTGAAGGCGGTGATGGCAGTGAAGGCAGTGATGACAGTGAAGGCAGTGATGGCAGTGAAGGCAGTGATGACAGCGAAGGCGGTGATGGCAGTGATGGCAGTGATGACAGTGAAGGCGGTGATGGCAGTGAAGGCAGTGATGACAGTGAAGGCAGTGATGGCAGTGATGACAGTGAAGGCGGTGATGGCAGTGAAGGCAGTGATGACAGTGAAGGCAGTGATGGCAGTGAAGGCAGTGATGACAGTGAAGGCAGTGATGCCAGTGAAGGCGGTGATGGCAGTGATGACAATAAAGGCGGTGATGGCAGTGAAGGCAGTGATGACAGTGAAGGCAGTGATGACAGCGAAGGCGGTGATGGCAGTGATGGCAGTGATGGCAGTGAAGGCGGTGATGGCAGTGAAGGCAGTGATGACAGTGAAGGCAGTGATGACAGTGAAAGCAGTGATGGCAGTGAAGGCAGTGATGACAGTTAAGGCAGTGATGACAGTGAAGGCAGTGATGACAGTGAAAGCAGTGATGGCAGTGAAGGCAGTGATGACAGTGATGGCAGTGATGACAGTGAAGGCGGTGATGGCAGTGAAGGCAGTGATGACAGTGAAGGCAGTGATGGCAGTGAAGGCAGTGATGACAGTGAAGGCAGTGATGGCAGTGAAGGCAGTGATGACAGTGAAGGCAGTGATGACAGTGAAGGCAGTGATGACAGTGAAGGCAGTGATGGCAGTGAAGGCAGTGATGACAGTGATGGCAGTGATGACAGTGAAGGCGGTGATGGCAGTGAAGGCAGTGATGACAGTGAAGGCAGTGATGACAGTGAAGGCAGTGATGGCAGTGAAGGCAGTGATAGTGAAGGCAGTGAAGGCAGTGATGGCAGTGAAGGCAGTGATGACAGTGAAGGCAGTGATGACAGTGAAGTCAGTGATGACAGTGAAGGCAGTGATGACAGTGAAGGCGGTGATGACAGTGATGGCAGTGATGACAGTGAAGGCAGTGATGACAGTGAAGGCGGGGATAGCAGTGATGGCAGTGATGACAGTGAAGGCAGTGATGACAGTGAAGGCAGTGATGACAGTGAAGGCTGTGATGACAGTGAAGGCAGTGATGACAGTGAAGGTGGTGATGGCACTGGCTGTCAGATTCTCCGTCTTAAGGTCGTCACACGTCGCATTACTGAAGATTCCAGCACAACTCTCGTAAGATCTAATAGTCTTAAAGACTGACAAGATTTACTTGTAAACCTACACACAAAAATGTGGAAATAAAGACAAGATTCTATTGCAGCCGTTCCAATAATGTTTTATTATTATTATTATTATTATTATTATTATTATTATTATTATTATTATTATTATTATTATTATTATCATTATTATTTTTATTATTTATTTTCATAGAAGTTCTAAATTTATATTTAAGAGTCAACGGACTGAAGAAATAGAGACAATCAATGGTTTGATCCCAGCTCATATTCCCTCGGATCACGAGCCTGTGCCCCCGTTTCCCTCCCACTCCCCCCCCCCCCCCCCCCCCCTACCGCCTTCAAAGAACAAATGGCGACAAAATTCACGGTTAAAAAAAAAATAAATAAAATTTAAAAAAAGAAAATTTTCCTGAATTTTTACAAAATTCTGGAAAATATAAAATGTCCTGGAAAAGTCTTTACATGAGAAAAATTTGTAAACAGTTCTGGAAGTAATATAGAAAATGAAAACATCTCTGGTATTATAATAATATCTAGAAATATTATAGAAAAAGGCAAACATCTCCGGAACTATCATAGAAAAATGTAAACAGTTCTGGAAATACCAAAAAGGTAAATAAACTAAAATGGTCACTCAAAAAAAAAAGTGTCAGTGGCGCTGGAATGACAAAGGAATCGTCGTCAAATTTCTGTAAATATCATGCGTTGTAAAAGACATTAAAAATATCTCCCTTAAAAATAGAAAGTGCAAAATATGGTGCAAATACCAGTGGAATAAGTTTTGGGACAATGTTGGATAATGGTGATGGTACTGAACGAAGCCTTACAAAGAGTATAAGTCCTGACAGGAATTATGTTGGATGACTGATAACTGAGCTTGACTGAGTGACACTGATAACAGGTGGACAAAGATGTGTAGTTTCTTGGGATGTGCGATGACCTACATCTCAACGCTTCGCTGAAAAATAATTAAGTCACCATCATCAGGTAGTGGAAGAGAGAGACTTTAAGTACAGTTCAGGACATTTATTTATTAAGAAGACGTTTTGCCACGAGTGGCTTCCTTATTACGTCTAAAGATGCCACTCGGAGGAGGGGGGGGGAGGTGTGAAACGTTCCCTGCAATATCCTAAATAGCACCTAAGTGTCTTTTTTCACATTTCTTGGGTATCACCATACCATTAACTTCCACCATATCATTTACTTCCACAATCACCAGCATTTACTTCAGGAACTTGATGACAGCAATGCACAATACACATACAACTTTCAATATACACTAATTAATTAAACCAAACAACTTTGGAAGTGAACTCCGAAGCGTCAAATATTGAAAGTGTGACGACACACGTTGCAGACCTGACGTTGTACTTGTCAGTCATTTGTCAAGCATTCTGGCATCTGCATATCAGAACAAGACAAGTCAGCGGTCACGTTAAGATTTTTATCCAAGAGCAAATAAATACCTTCAGTGACTTTTCAATACAGTATCACTAAAACTACTGGTTGGAGGCGTTTCAGTGTTAAATATTGATAGACATTGTCATGGCTTTTCTGATGCAAAGAAAGCTTTAGTTTACCCTTCAGCAGGCAGTGTGTCAATGTCCAGAAGCATTGTAAATCTGGCAAGTTGCTAAATGTCATGTGAAAAATACCAAGAGAAAAGTTTGGTAAGATATTACTGGAAAGATATTACTGTCAAGACACTAATGTCAAAACAATGTCTATGACGTGAACGACATTGCTAATGTCTATGACATGAACACTATTTAGAAAGTCTATGACATGAACAATAATACGACTGTCTAGGAGACACCAATGTTAATACGAGTGGCTTGCAGTCACCAATGTTAATACAACTGTCTGGAGACACGAACGTCAAGACGAAAGTCTATAAAATAAGACTACTAGATGGTAAGTAATCGGCTGAGTTATTCCCAGTAGGAGCTGGTGGAATGTATCACTGTAGGAGCTGGAAGTCCTACACACACACACACACACACACACACACACACACACACACACACACACACACACAAACAAACATACACACAAGCGTCTAGAAAGCCAAGATCTCCCACGTTAAATCTTCAATTATTTAGGTAGCTACCAAGGAGGAGAGAAAAAAAAACTGAGTCAAGGGTGTCTGGAAGAAGGAAATGAGAGGAAGTCTGGAACTTGAGCAAGATGGATACATGGATATGGTTTTAGAGGCCGTGTTAGCCACAGGATAGGCGCCTCTCCTCCTGGACGGTGAAGGATGGCAAGAGAGAGAGAGAGAGAGAGAGAGAGAGAGAGAGAGAGAGAGAGAGAGAGAGAGAGAGAGAGAGAGAGAGAGAGAGAGAGAGAGAGAGAGAGAGAGAGAGAGAGAGAGAGAGAGAGAGAGATAAAGCGAAGGAGAGAAGGAAGACCGAGAATCCTTCATTTAAAAGCCTATTACATAGTTCGCTGGAAATTGTTTTTGTAATATCCCTTTCTCCCTCCCTCCCTCTCTCCCTCCCTCCCTCCCTCTCTCCCTCTCTCCCTCTCTCTCTAGGTAATAATGGAAGAATTTTGTTAATAGTATATCTTACGTTCCTGTAGAAATAATGATGAGGGTTCCCGGGATTATTTTATGACTGTCAGTTTTCTGTCAGATTTGAAATGCTTCAAGAGAGGGACGAAAAATCTATTTTATGTACAAAGGACAGGCTTGAAGGCGCGTTGGGAAAGCAACCATTTTATCGTGACAACATTTCGCCCTTTTTTTAGGGGTTAACTTTACAAAGTTTCACAGGGAGCGAAATGTTGCCCATTAAAGGAGTTCTGTAACTGGTCAAGTGATGAATGAAAATAAGAAAAAAAAAGCACTAAGAAGGCGATGGAAGATTTTGATTAAATTAGAATTAGATTAGACGAGTTAGATTAATTAGATTTGGATTAGACATAATTTCTTCACAGAAGCTGCTACTTTGTGCACCTCATATCCATCCTGTGGAGGGTAGTGGCTAGTTTATTGTGCACCCCATATCTATCCTATAGACGGTAGCACAAGAGTATACGGATGCACAAAAGGCCTAGGAACGAGGCCCACGAGGGAGGCTCTAGCGTTTGTCTTATCGGTTACAAGCAAATTAGGAATATTTGCTTAATATGTTTAGTGTCTAATTTTTATTAATAAGATACCTTGACATATCACGTATTATACTCTGTCTCTATATTTCTCAGTAAGTGGAGAAACAAGCAGAGTGTTCAACGAAATGTGCATACCAGGCTGTCAAAGTGCTTGTAGCCAAGCTTAAGCCTGGCTACTACAACAACAAGCTGCCAGAGGGACCTTTAACCAAGCCTAAGCCTTGCTGATACACCATCAGTCTGTGTACACTGCAATCTATTCCGTGACTATGCTGACCTACGACACTTGTCTCACTTATCACTGCTCTCCTCTATATATACTCACGCCTCCTCTGCAGATTTTGGTCCGTTTGTTACTTAAGAAAGAACACTGCGCGGGCGATACTTCGTCAGTAAAGGATCAGTTAAGCCCTGACACATCTGCCTGTCTGTTACTATCGTGTCGGTATTTTATGCCATCATTTTTCCAGAGAGAGAGAGAGAGAGAGAGAGAGAGAGAGAGAGAGAGAGAGAGAGAGAGAGAGAGAGAGAGAGAGAGAGAGAGAGAGAGAGAGAGAGAGAGAGAGAGAGAGAGAGAGAGAGAGAGAGAAAGAGAGAGAGAGAGAGAGAGAGAGAGAGAGAGAGAGAGAGAGAGAGAGAGATTACTTAGTGAAAGTTTAGGCAGGCCGATGGTGGGTAGTGGCAGATGAGACGTAGGAGAAGTGACCAATACTTCCAAGTAAAACTTGGTCATCCAATGCTGCCACGAGCATCGGTGGCACTCTCCTCAGCTTCTTCCTCCTCCTCCTTCTGCCCCTCTTCCCCTTATCCACCTTTTCCTTGTCCTCCCCAGAGCAGTTAACGCTGATAACATGCGCTGAGATACCATCAATGTAACCTGGATCGAACTTCCAAATAGAGATAATGCAAACTATTAACATAAAGAAGCATAAAGTACCAAGGAAAAAAATCTTGAAAAACATTAAAGGAAGCCACGTTGGATGACGATACAGCGTAGTAGCAATCACAGGTAAACAAATACAAGACATGAATGCTAGTTGGTGTTCTCGAAGATCATACTAACTACATGGAATAAAACGGAAATGCTAAACCAGAATTTGAAAGATGAATTCTACAAAATATCACAGGTAATCGAAAAGAATTAATCGCATATATCAGGGGTAAAAAAAAAGAAAAGTAATGTAAAAGGAATGATAGTTCCTTTTAACTATCGATAAAGGCAGAATAACAACAGAAATTTAACAGCGTCTGCACTCAGTACAGCCTCCGGGTCAGTGTTTGCGTCTGCACATTACACACAGGTTCCTCAACCAGTACAATTGCCAGCTCGATTGCTAGCACACTCAGTTCAAACAGTGAGGTCTGGGGTTCGATCCCCGGTACGGGTGGAAACATTAGGACGTGTTTCGTTAAGACGCCTGCTGTCCATGTTCGCCTAGCAA